>NW_026040053.1:790000-807500 GCF_023375975.1 Astyanax mexicanus
AAACAATAATCTCACCGAATACAGAAGCCGTAGTAGTATAAACAGTCCGTGTTCGTAACCAAAAGACAGTCCAACCAAACATTAAATCCAAAAGGGGCAAAACAAGAGACATAAACCGATAAACCAGAAAAGAGAGTCGTAACGAGAATGCACTAGAAGAACACATGAGAAACGCTTAGCATGCAACCAAAGTCGACAATACCTCGCGAAGATAGAATACATAATGCAACCTTAAATACAAAATACATGATGAGCATAACCCGGAACTTCCTCAGAACACAGGTGAATCTGAGCGTCGGAGCGTAACGTGATTGGGCGAAGGAGAGCGACTGACGGTGATGTCATAAAACATAGGATTCTGGGAAATGGAGTCCGGTAATGTGGAAGGAGAGTCAGGCTGCGTAACATTAACATGCGTCACTGACGTGAATCTGAGAGAAACTAAAGAGAACAATCCAAAGCATCCATCCCCCAAACACACTCAAACAAACACTCATAAACACCACAGACGGTTGTGATGGATTACTTCACTGAGATAAGAGCCGTATCGGGGCGCGTGGCCCGCTTAACGTGCTTTTAACTTTATTACCGGCGACCTCACCGCCGCCGCTCCTCCGTAAAGCCTCCACGTCACACGCACACATTACATAATCCTCCACCCAGAGGAGTGTGTTATACACAGGAGTGTGTTATCCAGAGGAGGAGCCCTTTAATAATAACACACAGCCACCCATTACACCACCACACCATCACCACATCACCACTACACCGGCAGCAGGCAGGGTGGGCATGCTGCATTCAGGCCTACTGGTGGACCTACTGGTGGTCCTGCTGGGCGGTGGTGTTCTCCTGGACCTGCCGGAGCTCCAGCAGCAGAGGAGCAGGAGGAGCTAAATCCCCATAACCAAATGAATGTGATCTCTCGGCTGTCTAATACTTTAATGGCAGGGAGGGGGCGGGGCTGAGGGGGGTAATGCTTTAATGGAGAAAAGCCTCCTCCATTTCATTAATCTCACCGCCCTCAATAGATACCATTAAGCTAAAATTAATTTCTAAGAATAAAGGCGTCTCATATCAGAGCTCAGCTCCGCAGCCCAACTGTTTAGGTTTATATTCTCGTTTTTTCTTCCACTGGTTTATCAGACTAATGAAGTGACCCAACACACCTGATACCAGGATGCTGGTTGTGTGGTCAGGTCAGGAAATCAGGATACTTTTCTTTTTTGGATTTTAATCTTCAGAGTGGCATCTAGTTCTCATTTTGTCCATCTGAATATCAGATCTGAGTCTCCACTGGAATTTTCACTAGAATATGGTACAAACCATTCCCCACTAACCAACTCATCCCCGACTAAAACCTCATCCCCGACTAACCTACTCATCCCAGACTATCTGCCTCATCCTTGATTTTCCGCCTTATTCCCGACTATCCGCCTCATCCCAGACTAAAACCTCTTCCCCGACTAACCTACTCATCCCCGACTATCCGCCTCATCCCCGACAAACCGCGTCTTCCCTGACTAACCTACTCATCCCAGACTATCTGCCTCATCCTTGATTTTCCGCCTTATTCCCGACTATCCGCCTCATCCCAGACTAAAACCTCATCCCCGACTAACCTACTCATCCCCGACTATCCGCCTCATCCCCGACAAACCGCGTCTTCCCGACTATCCGCCTCATCCCAGACTAAAACCTCTTCCCCGACTAACCTACTCATCCCCGACTATCCGCCTCATCTCCGACAAACCGCGTCTTCCCTGACTAACCAACTCATCCCTGACTAACAGCCTCATCCCTGACTACCCGCTCTTCCCCAACTAACCAACTCATCCCGACTATCTGTCTCATCCCCGACTAAAACCTCTTCCCCGACCAACCAACTCGTCCCGACTATCTGCCTTACCCATGACTATCCGCCTCATCCCCGACTATCCGCCTCTTCCACGTCTAACTACATCTTCCTCGACCAACCACCTCATCCACAACTATCCGCCTCTTCCTAACTTTCCGCCTCGTCTCTAAAACCTCTTCCTCTACTATCTGCCTCATCCCGACTTACCACCTTATCCCAGACTAAAACCTCTTTTCCAACCAACCACCTCTTCCCCAACTTACCCCCTCATCCTCGACTATCTGCCTCATCCCAGAGTTGCTTTTTAGTTCACACAGAGAACAGGTAAAGGGAATTCTATAGTAAATCTATTTTATAGAGTTTTATTGACGGGATGAGGGAGAATTTTCACACAGAAAAACAGAAAAAAAAATCCAGACATGATGAAAAAAACATAAAAATATCACAAAAAAGAAAAAGAAAACTTCAAATTAATTGGTACTTTGTATTTAGCTCAATCGCACACTCAACACTCTTAACACACTCTTGCACACTCACACTCTAAAACACTCTCGCACACACACTCTCGCACAGACTCTCAGTCTCTTATTCTCGTGGCTGAATGTCCAGCATGACTTCAGCGATGCTGGTGAGCTTGGTTTCCTCCAGTGCACCAATCAGACGCCCCAGCCTGGCACTCCGGCCCTCTGATTGGATGAAGCGCCCCACCAGCTGATAGGCCTGTTCGTATAGCCCCTCCCTCTCATACTCGTAGGCGAGGTTGTCGATGGCGTTTCCCTTCAGAGCTCTGCAGTTCTTCTGTAAAGCCCGGCCCACTCGCTTCCAGTCCCGCCCCGCATGAGCGGCGAATCGCTGCTGGTCTGCAGACGTCAGCGGCCTATCATCTTCCAGAACACACCGATCAATCACAAGTTATTATCTCATCATAAATCATCTCACTCTTTAATGAGTTATGATCGAATAATTCATCTCCACCTTTAATTAGTTATTATCTAATAATTAATCTCACCTTTAATTAGTTATTATCTAATAATTAATCTCCACCTTTAATCAATTATTTTTATCCCACCTCTAATAAATATTGCGTGTAAAGACAATTTCTTAAAATATGATACAATGATACAATATTTTTACCATATCGCCCAGCCCTACCATCTCTTACCGAACACTCGCTTCTGGAACAGGAAGCAGTTTTTGGGCACTTCCTGTGGTTTCTTAATGGGTGAAGCGTAGCTGTTCTGTAGCTGCTGCTCGAGCTGAGTGACCTCGTCATCTCGCAAACGCACCGGCTATAAACAGACAGAAATTATAGTTATTAATCACATTTTACTGCATTTCTGAACAGTTTACACGACGTTAGCTTAGCATCCTACAGCTATAACCTACAGATACCTGCAGATATCCAGAGAAATTAATTGTATTAATTTTAGAGACAATTAATCCTGTGTTTAAAACAGAACCTATAAAGACAGTAAAGGGTGGCCTTAAAATAACTTTAGATACATATAGCTGTGTATAAAGTGTGAGGACCCCAAGCCTAATAATAGTATCTCCATATAAAACTATAAAAAAGCACCACAAAAACTTTAAACTCAGAGTAAAGTGCTTCCAGTTTCAGCATCCTGCAAGCCGCACGCGATGTTCGGCCGGTGGTCTCCGGGTTTAGTTTAGTATCTGCTGAGAGTATGTACCTGAGACTGGTATATGGAAAAGTGTATATATGTATAGAGTATATACCTGAGACTGGTATATGTGAGAGTGTATACATGTGTATATATGTGTAAAGTATATACCTGAGATTGGTATATGTGTGAAAGTGTATATATGTGTATATATGTATGGAGTATATATCTGCAGTGTTGGGCACGTTACTTTGAAAAAGTAATTAGTTATAGTTACTCGTTACTTCTCCAAAAAAGTTACTAAGGGAGTTACTCCACTATAAAAGTAACTAGTTACCAGTAAAAGTAACTATCGCGTTACTTTTTATTATTCGCCCGTCAAAAAAAGGAAATCAATTATGCATTTACTATTATTATTAGAAAAATAACAAACAAAATAAACCCAAAATGTTGACAAAAATATAATCTAACGAATTTCGAAAAAATAAAACGAAATTCTCCACAGAACCAAAGAAAATTACTAAAACTTATAATACTGAAAAAAGCGGAAAAACGTGTCTGGGGATGGAGTTAAACAAACCAAGCCACACTCAAAGGAAATATGTATATATAAAACAAAATAATGGACAAAAACAAAAATGTAATGCCCGTTAAAATGGTATTAATATAACAGCTTCACCAAAAGACCAAAATCCGACCCGTTCTGCCCAAACCCGAACCATAAACTGTCATTATCAGCCCGACCCAATCCGCCCCATAAACTGTCTGTTTTCGGGCTGATTGAATGAGCGAAATATAATCAGAATTATGTTAATTAACACTGTAACATAGAAGCATACAACTATTATTTAATTAAAATGATTTTTAAGAACAGCTACACACGCGGAGGAGTTCACGTGCCCCCAGAGCTACGTGATTAAATTTTTCATTATTATTATAGTTTAATTTAATTTTGTTTTTATTTTTTCTGTTCAGTAAGTTTTTAGGGTGGGCTTGCTAGCGCGAGCGCTTTACACAAGAACTAACGGACCACGAGTGCCGCGCGCTCGGCACAACAACTCCCGCTGTACAACTCCGCTGTACAACAGCGCTTATAAATAAATTAAACACGAAAATGAGGGTATTCTATCAGTAATTTCAGTTCGTTTTAGTTAGTTTTATAAACACAAAAGATTCGAGATAGTTTTGTTTTTTCCTTTTAATTACCGTTTTTATTAGATTCAGTTAACACAAATGTTTTTCACTTTCAGTTTTCGCTATTTCGTTCGCTTTAGTGAACAATAATAATTGGTTATTTAGCAACATAGTGATTATCACACCAGAGCTTTATATAAAATAAAAATAGGAGCCTGATTTCGGGTCGGTCCTCAGGTCAGGTGGGATTCGGGCAGAGAATCTAAGCTCTAAAATAGAAAGCAGCAGCACCACAAAAACCGGAGCAGCTAAAAAGAGCTTAACGTACTTAAATCGGAACTTGGGCTGTCCACGGCAATCACTGAATTAATTAGAGCAGCAAATCGTCACAATTGTGCCTCACTTCACCACGCCAAACCACAGGCACAGCGGCCAGAAGCTCAAGTTCACCGGACAGAGGAGGGGTTAACCAGGGCAAAGCGAAGTTAAAAAAAAAAAAGTTCATAGAGCGGCTAAAGTAACGTGCAGTAACGGGGTGTCGGAAATGGTAACGGCGTTATAGTTACAGTCAGAGTAATTAGTTAGATTACTCGTTACTGAAAAAAAGTAACGCCGTTACTCCCAACACTGTATATCTGAGACTGGTATATGTGAAAGTTTATATATGTGTATATATGTATGGAATATGTACCTGAGACTGGTATATGTGAGAGTGTATATATGTGTATATACGTGTAGAGTATATACCTGAGACTGGTATATGTGAGAGTGTATATATGTATAGAGTATATACCTGAGACTGGTATATGTTTGAGTGTATATATGTGTATATATGTATAGAGTATATACCTGAGACTGGTATATGTGAGAGTGTATATATGTGTATATACGTGTAGAGTATATACCTGAGACTGGTATATGTACTGCAGGCAGAGCTCCGGGTCCTGAAGGTTCTGGTCCAGGGTGTGTGTTCCTGCTTTCAGCATGGCGTGAACAGGAAGTGTGTCGGGCAGTGCGAGGAGGCGTGAGGCGTGCTGAGAGACGCACTGCAGTAGTGCGCCGCACGCGTAACTGTCCAGGAAACGTTTACACGGCAACGGATCCACAAACTTTAGCTCCACCCCCAGAAACGGATCAGCGTCGTGCAGCTTCAGGATCTCGTACCCGTCCAGACCTCCCGCTACATCTGCTCCACAGCACAACACCACAGCATTAATACACGCACTTTACACAATGTTTACACACCACAGCATTAATACACGCACTTTACACAATGTTTACACACTACAGCATTAATACACGCACTTTACACAATGTTTACACACCACAGCATTAATACACGCACTTTACACAATGTTTACACACCACAGCATTAATACACGCACTTTACACAATGTTTACACACCACAGCATTAATACACGCACTTTACACAATGTTTACACACCACAGCATTAATACTCGCACTTTACACAACATTTACACACCACAGCGTTAATACACACCGCTTACACAAAGTTTACACAACGTTTACACACCACAGCGTTAACACGCGCAGTTTACACAACTTTTACACACTACAGTGTTAATACTCGCACTTTACACAATGTTTACACACCACAGCGTTAACACACGCAGTTTACACAACATTTACACACCACAACATTAATACTCACACTTTACACAATGTTTTACACACTACAGTGTTAATGCTCGCACTTTACACAACATTTACACACCACAGCGTTAATACTAACCGTTTACACAAAGTTTACACAACGTTTACACACCACAGCGTTAACACGCGCAGTTTACACAACGTTTACACACCACAGTGTTAATACACGCAGTTTACACAACGTTTACACACCACAGCATTAACTCGCAGTTTACACAACGTTTACACACCACAGCGTTAATACACGCAGTTTACACAACATTTACACACCACAGCGTTAATACGCGCAGTTTACACAACATTTACACACCACAGCGTTAATACGCGCAGTTTACACAACGTTTACACACCACAGCGTTAATACGCGCAGTTTACACAACGTTTACACACCACAGCATTAACACTCGCAGTTTACACAACGTTTAAACTGTTTTAAACACCAGAACATTAATACACACCGTTTACACACCGTTTACACACCTGACTGATTTACAGCACCTGTCTGTGTTTCTGTTTTAACACTGTAAATATTTAAGCAGTTCAGCTCAATAAAAACTCACTACAGATTACTAATAACCCTATACTCGATACTGATTGGTTTGGAGAAGGATGTGAAGTACTTCCTGTATTTGGTCTGAAATTCTGCAGATGAACCGATAATGGAGTAAAGCTTCAAAATAAAAGCTGCTACTCTGAAGAATCTAAAGAGTAATAATAATAATAAAGGAGAAGAGAGTGGGAACTTTTGACTTGTTTTGTAGGTTATTTACACATAAGCCCCGCCCCCAGTACCTGACGCTCACCTGTTAGAGTCAGTTTGATGACCTTAAAGACGCTGAACTTCTCCTGCTGGTCTTTGTAGGAAGTGAGAAGATCAGAACCGGAGTTACAGCAGCGCAGAAACAGCACCACACACCCCGACCACGCCCGCTCCTCCACCCTCACTGACATCTTCTGCAACACACACACACACATTATACACACACACACACACACACATTATACATACACACAGGATTATGAACAGGTACTCCAGTGATAATAACAGGGTACCGAGTTTTCAGTGCTGTCCATCTCCTCAGCATCCCAAACCCCCCCACTCCTCTCAGCACCTGCACACACACACACACATTAACACACAACACAATTAATACACTAACACACTATTAACACAATTACACCACAGATACTGTTCTGCATAAACGCCTGACAACCATTCCAGTTTCAGCACAAACTCAATAAAACAAGAAAAAACAAACATTTTCCGATTCTACAATTCCATGCTTTGTATTATACTACAGTTAGTTCTGACCCTGCGATGTGATTGGCTGAGAGACGTTTGTTCTTTGAGCACCGTTATCAGCCAGTAATGCACTGTAAACGAAGCTCTCCATGTATTACTCCGCCACATACAGGTAACCTAGCAGCGATGCAGCGCTTACAAACCAAACAGTGCCGCTACAAACAGAGCAGCAATGGAACTATTTTAACTGGTGGAGTTTTTATAACCAAACAGATCCTATTTTCTCCTCCTCTTTAATTCTTTAAAATCTTTCAATAAACAGTGATAATGGAACTGTGGTATAATCACAATAATACACTCGAGGTTCGTGCTATAACCGGTAATATTGCTAAACTATAACCACAACACAGTAGTGCCAATATTACACCTTATAGCACGAATCTCGAGTGTATTATTGCTTAATTGTTGTGCTAAAATACAATACCTCTTCACTGGTTTCACAAGTTCCTTAAGTAATACACATCCCATAATGCCTAAAGTGGAAGATCTCACACAGGCAGCCTGATATATATTTTTTTACTTTATTGCTGTCTGTAGTGTAAATGACATAAATATAATTTATTATACTCTGTGCAATGACAACAATAAAGAAATATATCTATATATCCTTGTGTCTCTCTGTTACTCTTAAAATCCAGTTTCTCAATGAATAGAAATTATTGGACAAATATATATACTATAAAAAATGACTTTTAGGCTCCGATTGAGAGGAAAATTATTCTTTAAAAATCTGAGAAAATTGACAAAATACGACACCAGAGAAATAAATGAGAATAAACAGATCTGATCTCTGAATAAACAGATCTGATCTCTGATTTCTGTAAACTGCAATAGTTTAATGTAAAAACTCCGCAAAAGAGGTAATAATCTGTAATAATCTGTAATCTGCTGTAAAACACTGATGAGATTAACTCAGATGAAAGTGGGTCAGTCTCTAAAGCGACCCTTAAGAAAAACTGACGTCACACAGCATAAAAACAACATCCTTCGCGGAGTATTCACACAGATAGAAAACGAATTAAACACCGAATTATTAATTAAACACCAGATACTTAGCTAGCCTAGTCTAGCCTACCCTAGCCTAGCCTGGCTAACACCTGCTACAGCTGCTAACAAGCTCGCGCTCAGAGAGCGTTAGCTAACATGCTAACATGCTAACATGCTAATCTCACTGAGCTAAAAGTTTCTCCTCAGACCCAAAACTAATAAACTAATCTCTCTACAGCGCTTAAACTCGGCCCAACCCCGCGCGGTTAATCCGGATTACTCACAGGCTGGTGTGAACGCTGCTGGTCGGTAGTAAAGAAGATTATTTGGCTGTTTTTAGTGAATAATTCTGAATAAAAGTCGAAAAGTAAAAAAGCCAGATTAGCTGAGTTTCATGACTTTTGGAACACGCCCACCTCGCGCTCCGTGCACTCTGATTGGCTGAGACGAGCGTGTTCCGCGCTGTGATTGGTGGAGGACTTGCCACAGTGCAGTCCCGGAAATGGTCTCGAGCTCCAAAACATATATTGGAAACAATATATTATATATATTGTATGTGTGTACGTGTGTTTATACATTTATCATGACATCTGTAAATCTTCCTTAAAAATAAATGTTACCTATTGTGAAAACAACAAAAACTTTAGCAGCGGATGAAATAGTTTAGGGGCGTGGCTTAGCTGTAACTGTAGTAATATATTCATTAATTATTAAATAAACTTTATATTTTTAAAGTTTCTAAGATTCACTAATTGATTCATGCACCGCTTTTAGGTTGATTCCCCTGTAATTTTTTTTTACAATACATATTAATTTATATGTATTGTTTATATTCAGAGAATCAGGAGAATCAGGAAACACTGGGAGGAATAAGACTCACATCAGATGATCCCACAGCTCCAAAAATAAATATATATATATATATTTTTGTATTTTGTTGAATATGTATATTTGGTCTTCACATGTAGAAAGAGACATTTAAACAATAAGCTTTAGCTCTGATATATCAGATAACAGACGCCTGAACCAACCAGGATCACAAATAAAATTAATGAGGGGAGAGAGCGCCCCCTACTGTACCCAGACAGAGAGAAACAGCATGATCTATTGTACTCTCTCTCAGACTCCGGCTGCTGATGGAGAAGCAGAAGCATGACCTACTGTACTCTCTACTGTACTGTACACGCAGAGTGTAATTTATTTAATAACAATATATTTCACTGTAAATGAAAGGTAATCTACCTTCAGAAACGAGCAGTAATGCTGCTGTGTTTATAAGGATAAATACCGCTAACAAAAATAACGCTAATACATCTCCAGGCTTTTACCAAAATGCGTAAAATTCTTACTTTGTTAAAAAAAAAATATGATTTAAGTTTTCCAGATAAAACAAAGCTTTAATGGAGTAGGCTGAGGACTACTTTAAAGCAAAGTTTTACAAAACCAAGTATGAACACACTCCACATACAGTGAGCAGGAACACATTCAGCTGCAGAAACTGGAACTGCTGGAAGATGAAACTGAAACTTCACGTGAAGCGCTACTAAGTCACACTAACATTGGATTAAATCACATTAAACTGAGAGTGAAAAAATTATAAAATAATCCTGTTTGGGCCACTTTTACCTGCTGTGTGAACATAGCCTGAGAACATTAAGAATAAATCAGTGAGAGGAAACCGACTCTGTGTGAGAACCCGTTTTATTATGTTTCCCACAGAAACAGCCAATCAGCTTCACTCGTAGTAGGTGAAGGAGAAATCGTAGAAGGCGGGGTCGGTCTGGTCCGGCCGCTGGGCGGCGCTGCTGACGTTCACGTGTTTAACAAATTTCAGAGTCTCTTTATCTCTATAAACCAGAGCCAGCGAGTTCTCCTCCGGATACACCGTCAGGAGCTACAAAACACACACATATAACATATATAACACACACATATACACAACAACACATAATACACAACACAATGTGTAAAGGGTTTATTTAACACAATAAAAAATATATACATATAAAAAAAAAATACTAGATATGGATAAAATTTATATCACAATATTAATTTGGGACATTTAGGATCTATTTTCTGACCTTTAAAATCATATCACTTTAGATTAAAACACCATCGCCTCCACAAAGTCCATACAGCAGGCGTGTTCATATATACCCTGTGTGTGTGTGTGTGTGTGTGTGTGTGTGTGTGTATAGATATCCCAAATGGTTAATCTGACTAGTTAAACAACACTGAAAAAGTAGCTTCTTTAACTGGAATTTCATTAGCTTAGCTATTCAGCTAACAAGCTAGCATACAACTCACCAGTATAGAACTCACAATTAAAACTTTAAAAATTAAAGCTAGCATTATGGCTATTTCTCTGCTATAGCTACAGTGTTTAACACACGGGGTTGGGGGGTTATTAACAGGTTAAACAAAACACACACAGCTCCAAAACACAGGTTCTGATTTGGGAGTAGGTTTTTTACTGGTGAAACTGGCACTAATTTTTTAGCTGGGTAGCTAAGCTAAGCATCCAGAAGGACGTGCAGTGGTTGTGTTAGCGCTAACTAGCTAACCATTCCCTGAGTAGCTCTGAGGCTGTATATTATAATCTCATGTGAAGCTCTAGAACGAGGAGGACGGTGGTAAAACTGCAGATCTAATCCTCTAATTTAAACACTGACCTCTTCATCTTCATCATGAGCAATATACGAGGTAAAACCTCCAAACTCCGCCTTCCAACCTGAAAAACATGACCACAGTATATTTAGTTTATCAGTATAGAATTCACTTTATAGACCCATTTTAATTCCACCCACCACCAGAGGAACCAGAGTCTGGACCAAACCAACAGATCCCTGATCCGGTTGGTTTACAGTGTGAAACTCTTTATTCAGATCAATCACAGGAAGTTTACAGAGTTAGTCTATCATCAATAAACAATAGAAGAAGTAAAAGAGGTGTTGTGCTGAAATCCGTCTCTCCTTGGTGACGTACAGGAGCATCATGGGTACAAAAGATTACAGTGTTGGTGATTCTGTATCTACTGTAACTGTAGATTAACCCTTATGTACAACCCCTGGCAAAAAGTATGGAATCACCAGTCTTGGATGAGCACTCCTTCAGACATTTCATTCTGTAAAACAAACTCCGATCAAAAACATGATACAATAATAAGGTCATTCCAAAGTGCAACTTGTTGGCTTTCAGGAACACTCAAAGAAATGAAGAAAAAACATTGTGGAAGTCAGTGAATGTTACTTTTATTGACCAACCACAGGGAAAAAAATATGGAATCACTCAATTCTGAGGAAAAAAGTATGGAATCACTCAAATTGAAGGTAGAAAATAAGGACACACCCAGTCAATTTCCTTTCCCTAAATGGACACCTGCCTCAGATTAGATCTGCTCGTTAGTCTGCAGTTAAAAACACCTGCAGTCATGACACCTTGGAGGGCTGCTGGACGAATTAGAGTGGCAAGAACCATGGCTCCAACAAGAGAAATGTCTCTTGAAACAAAAGAGAGGATTGTGAAACTTCTTGAAGAAGGTAACTCTTCACGCATGGTTGCTAAAGATGTGGGCTGTTCACAGTCAGCTGTATCCAAGATATGGACCAAATACAAACAGCATGGAATGGTTGTTAAAGCCAAGCGTACTGGTAGACCGAGAAAGACATCAAAGCGTCAAGACAAGCAACTTAAGGCCATTTGTCTTGAAAACCGAAAAAGTACAACTAAACAGATGAAGCATAAATGGGAAGAAGCTGGAGCCAATGTATGTGACCGAACCGTAAGAAATCGCCTAAAGGAAATGGGATTTCAATACAGGAAAGCTAAAAGAAAACCATCATTGACACCTAAACATAAAAGAACAAGACTGCAGTGGGCTAAGGAGAGGCAATCATGGACTGTGGATGACTGGATGAAAGTTATCTTCAGTGATGAGTCAAGAATCTGCATTGGACAAGGTGATGATGCTGGAACTTTTGTTTGGTGCCGTTCCAGTGAGATTTATGAAGAGGCCTGCCTGAAGAAAACAACCAAATTTCCACAGTCCTTGATGATATGGGGCTGCATGTCAGGCAAAGGCACTGGGGAGATGACTGTGGTTAATTCTTCTATCAATGCACAAGTTTACATTGACATTTTGGACAGTTTTCTCATCCCTTCAATTGAACAGATTTTTGGAGATAATGAAATAATTTTCCAAGATGACAATGCATCGTGCCATAGGGCAAAAACAGTGAAGGCATTCCTTGGAGAAAGACACATTCAGTCGATGTCATGGCCTGCAAATAGTCCAGATCTCAACCCAATTGAAAACCTGTGGTGGAAATGGAAAAAAATGGTCCACAAGAAGGCTCCGACCTGCAAAGCTGATCTGGCAACTGCTATCAAAGAGAGTTGGCACCAAATTGATGCAGAATACTGTTTGTCACTCATCAAGTCCATGCCTCAGAGACTGAAAGCCGTTATAAAAGCCAAAGGTGGTGCAACTAAATACTAGTGATGTATTTTGAATCATCTTTTGTTCATCTGTTTTTCATGATTCCATACTTTTTTCCTCAGAATTGAGTGATTCCATATTTTTTTCCCTGTGGTTGGTCAATAAAAGTAACATTCACTGACTTCCACAATGTTTTTTCTTCATTTCTTTGAGTGTTCCTGAAAGCCAACAAGTTGCACTTTGGAATGACCTTATTATTGTATCATGTTTTTGATCAGAGTTTGTTTTACAGAATGAAATGTCTGAAGGAGTGCTCATCCAAGACTGGTGATTCCATACTTTTTGCCAGGGGTTGTATAAACAGGAGGATCTGTGAGTTTTTAGGCTTTTTTTCGGTCACATGACATCAGTAGCTCCTCCATTTCCACTCGCTGTTGTGTTTTTAATGTGGATCTCCGTGGAAACGCGCACCCAAAGTGTAATTACGGTGCGCAGCAGTGGACAAATATCTATTTTATTAAAATTACCGGAGGAGCACGGAGTTCAGAGAAAAACAGTAGATAATTCAGCCTGTAATTTTCTCAGAGGACATCTGAGAAAAACACCTACATGATCGTTCTGGACGGGAATAAAATCACAGAGGATAAAAAATCTATAAAAGAGAAAATTACTCAGAACCCCCTGAGAAAATAATCCCATCCAGATAGAGCTTTAGTTTTACCTTTGCAGCCCAGATGAAGCAGCAGATCCAGAGCAAATTCCCTCTGAACAGAATCGTGCAGTAGTGTGTAATCACCATGACTCCAGCGCCGCAGCTCACCTACACACACCGGAGGGCCTAAAACACACACACACACACACACACACACACACACACACACAAATAGATACAAATAAAATGGTATTTAAACATATAAAATAGTCTTGTCTACTGATTAAAAATTGAAGCGCATTAAATCATATACAGTAAAGCACAGATTAATCAGAAGCTGGTATTAACCTGTAGGTTTGTTCAGGGACACTAACAGAGTTTAGCTCTGGCTTTTATACTGTAATGTAATGCGTCAGTATACCGTATTTTTGCACTATAAGGTGCACTGGATTATAAGGCACATTTTAAGAGACAATATAAGGAACTTCTAATTCAGCAGGTCTCACTGTTGGGTGGTGGTGGGGAGCTAAATAAGTTAAGTAAAGCTAAGCTAAGCTAAATAAACAAAACTGTCATGAAAAAAGACTTTCTTTTTTACACAAAGGCTGAATGTTAATCTACACAGATTTCTCTGCTGAAACCTGTTTATTTGGGTAAAGAGGAAAGCTGATTGTTTATATACAGTAAGCTTAGATTCCCGAATTTCTCCAGCACTAACGCTGGAGCATTAGCATAGCGGCTAACCGCTCCAGCAGTGCTAGCCAGGGTTAGCAGCAGGCTACAGGCCGATAATACTCGCCTCTGAACGGGGAAATAGTGGTTAGCAGCTAATGCTAATGCTGCTCCAGTCTGGGTGCTGGAGAACTAAACTGAATCTCCTGTATAACTCTGTACTTCAGTGGAGTGTCTTTACTGCTCCTTAATACCTGACTGATAGAATTCATACATAAGGAGCACCGGATTATAAGGAGCTCTGATCATTTTTGGGAAAATTAAAGGATTTTAAGGGCAGCTTATAGTGTGAAAAATACATAATATAGTTTGGATGATGGACAGAACATTACTAACAGGATGCACAGTTTTATACAGACAGCAGGATCACCTTTGTTTTTTTTCTGAGGTGAAGATGTGCTCGGTCCCTGTCCCGCCGGGTCGTCTCCCTCCTCCTCTGCTGTCTCCCTGTCCGACCCGTCGCTCTGCGGGTCCTGCGGGGCGAGGTGGTGCAGGGCGAGGCCGGTCAGGTTGGAGAGCAGGAGGAAGAACGGCTCAGAGGAGAACAAATCCCAGCATTCCCTCACACACACCTCCATACTGCCCACCTGCAGCCGGGAATAACACCTACACACACACATTACACACACACACACACACACACACACACACACATTATACACACACACACACACACACACACAATCATTTTAGTGTAATGACCACATAAGAAATGATAGAGATATGATATACAGTTGTGGTCAAAAGTTTACATACACTTGTAAAAAAACATAATGTTATGGCTGTCTTGAGTTTTCAATAAGTTCTACAACTCTTATTTTTCTGTGATAGAGTGATCGGAACACATACATGTTTGTCACAAAAAACATTCATAAAATTTGGTTCTTTCATAAATTTATTATGGGTCTGCTGAAAATGTCACCAAATCTGCTGGGTCAAAAATATACATACAGCAACATTAGTATTTGGTTACATGTCCCTTGGCCATTTTCACGGCAACTAGGCGCTTTTGGTAGCCATCCACAAGCTCCTGGCAAGCTTCAGGTCGAATGTTTGACCACTCTTCTTGACAGAATTGGTGCAGTTCAGCTAAATGTGATGGTTTTCTTGCATGAACCCGTTTCTTTAGCACTGTCCACATGTTCTCAATGGGGTTTAAGTCAGGACTTTGGGAAGGCCATTCTAAAACCTTAATTCTAGCCTGGTTTAGCCATTCCTTTACCACTTTTGATGTGTGTTTTGGGTCATTGTCTTGTTGGAACACCCAACTGCGCCCAAGACCCAACCTTCGGGCTGATGGTTTTAAGTTTTCCTGCAGAATTTGGAGGTAATCCTCCTTCTTCATTATCCCATTTACTTTCTGCAAAGAACCAGTTCCACTGGCAGCAAAACATCCCCAGAGCATAATACTACCACCACCATGCTTGACAGTAGGCATGGTGTTCCTGGGATTAAAGGCCTCACCTTTTCTCCTCCAAACATATTGCTGGGTGTTGTGGCCAAACAGCTCAATTTTTGTTTCGTCTGACCAGAGAACTTTCCTCCAGAAGGTTTTATCTTTGTCCATGTGATCAGCAGCAAACTTCAGCCGAGTCTTAAGGTGCCTTTTCTGGAGCAAGGGCTTCTTTCTTGCACGGCAGCCTCTCAGTCCATGGCGATGTAAAACACGCTTGACTGTGGAGACTGACACCTGTGTTCCATCAGCTTCCAAATCCTTGCAGACCTGCTTCTTGGTGATTCTTGGTTGACTCTTGACCATCCTGACCAATCTCCTCTCGGCAGCATGTGATAGCTTGCGTTTTCTTCCTGATCGTGGCAGTGACACAACTGTTCCATGCACTTTATACTTGCGTATAATTGTCTGCACAGTTGCTCTTGGGACCTGTAGCTGCTTTGAAATGGCTCCAAGTGACTTCCCTGACTTGTTCAAGTCAATAATTCGCTTTTTCAGATCCACACTGAGTTCCTTTGACTTTCCCATTGTAGCTTTTGTAGCTGAGTCTAATCACTGGGTCAAATGAGCCCTATTTAAATGGGCTCATGAGAAGTCAACAGCTGTAGTCAATCAGAATCACTTACAAGAAGTGAAGAGGCCATGACATGAAGCTAATTTGATTGACACAACTCGCTACATCACCAAAATTGACAAATTTTGTTGCTGTATGTATATTTTTGACCCAGCAGATTTGGTGACATTTTCAGCAGACCCATAATAAATTTATGAAAGAACCAAATTTTATGACTGTTTTTTGTGACAAACATGTATGTGTTCCGATCACTCTATCACAGAAAAATAAGAGTTGTAGAACTTATTGAAAACTCAAGACAGCCATAACATTATGTTTTTTTACAAGTGTATGTAAACTTTTGACCACAACTGTATATCCAACCCTGTCTAATCACAACACTCAGATACACCCATTACTGGGTGGGATGAGTTATGAAATTCAGATGAGGTGGATGAATGAAGATGAGATGGGGATGAGTTATGAGATGGGGATGAGTTATGAGATGGGGATGAGTTATGAGATGGGGATGAGTTATGAGATGGGGATGAGCCGGGGAAGAACTCTAATTGGTCCAGCAGAGTAAGGCGCTGTCACTATGATCGGAGGATCACTGATTCGAGTTCACTGGTTTTACTCGTTTGTTTCCTGTATCTGTTCTGATTTATTATAATAAATTACAGCATAAAAAACACACACAGTACATCCCTTACTGACCCACATCCTGCCTTTTACAATCCCCCACCTCCCCCAACACACACACACACACTACACTACACTACACTACACTACACTACACTACACTACACACACACACACACACACACACACACACACTACACTACACTACACTACACTACACTACACTACACTACACACACACTACACTACACTACACTACACACACACTACACTACACTACACTACACACACTACACTACACTACACTACACACACACACACACACACACACACACACACACACACACACACACACACACACACACACACTACACTACACTACACTACACTACACTACACTACACACACACACACACACACACACACACACACACACACACACACACAAACACA
>NW_026040053.1:817500-827500 GCF_023375975.1 Astyanax mexicanus
ACTACACTACACTACACACACACTACACTACACTACACACACACACTACACTACACACACACACACTACACTACACTACACACACACACTACACTACACTACACACACACACTACACTACACACACACACACTACACACTACACTACACTACACACACACACTACACTACACTACACTACACACACACTACACACACACACACACACTACACTACACTACACACACACTACACTACACTACACTACACTACACTACACACACTACACTACACTACACACACTACACTACACACACACACACACTACACTACACACACACACTACACTACACACACACACACTACACTACACTACACACACACACTACACACACACACTACACTACACTACACTACACTACACACACACACACTACACTACACACACACTACACACACACACTACACTACACTACACTACACACACACACCACACACACACACAAACACACTACACTACACTACACACACACACTACACTACACTACACACACACACACACACTACACTACACACACACACTACACTACACACACACACACAGACACACACACACTACACTACACTACACTACACTACACACACACACTACACACACACACACAAACACACTACACTACACTACACAAACACACTACACTACACTACACTACACACACACTACACTACACTACACACCACTACACTACACTACACTACACTACACTACACTACACTACACTACACTACACACAGACACTACACACACACACTACACTACACTACACACACACACACACTACACTACACTACACACACACTACACTACACTACACACACTACACTACACTACACACACACTACACACTACACTACACACACACTACACTACACTACACACACACTACACACACACACACTACACTACACTACACACACACTACACTACACTACACTACACTACACACACTACACTACACTACACACACTACACTACACACACACACACTACACTACACACACACACACTACACTACACACACACACACACACTACACACTACACTACACACACACACTACACTACACACACACTACACACACACTACACACACACACACTACACTACACTACACACTACACTACACACACACACACACACTACACTACACTACATTACAATACACTACACACACACACACACACTACACTACACTACACTACACACACACTACACTACACTACACACACACTACACACTACACTACACTACACTACACTACACACACACTACACACTACACTACACTACACTACACTACACTACACACACACAGTACACTACACTACACTACACACCACTACACTACACTACACACACTACACTACACTACACTACACTACACACTACACTACACACACACACACACACTACACTACACTACACACTACACTACACACTACACTACACACACACTACACTACACTACACACTACACTACACACACACACACTACACTACACACACACACTACACACACACACTACACTACACACACACACTACACTACACACCACTACACTACACTACACACACTACACACACTACACTACACTACACACTACACACCACACACACACACTACACTACACTCACACTACACTACACTACACACACACACACTACACTACACACTACACTACACTACACACACACACTACACTACACTACACACACACTACACACTACACTACACTACACTACACTACACACACACAGTACACTACACTACACTACACTACACTACACACACACTACACACTACACTACACTACACTACACTACACTACACTACACACTACACTACACTACACTACACTACACTACACTACACACACACTACACACTACACTACACTACACTACACTACACACACACTACACACTACACTACACTACACTACACTACACTACACACACACAGTACACTACACTACACTACACTACACACCACTACACTACACTACACACACTACACTACACTACACTACACTACACACTACACTACACACACACACACACACTACACTACACTACACACTACACTACACACTACACTACACACACACTACACTACACTACACACTACACTACACACACACACACTACACTACACACACACACTACACTACACACACACACTACACTACACACACACACTACACTACACACCACTACACTACACTACACACACTACACACACTACACTACACTACACACTACACACTACACACACACACTACACTACACTCACACTACACTACACTACACTACACACACACACACTACACTACACACTACACTACACTACACACACACACTACACTACACTACACAACACTACACTACACTACACAACACTACACACTAGGGGTGGGAATCGATTACTATCTCACGATTCGATTCGATTCCGATTTTGGGGGCCACGATTCGATTCAAAATCGATTTTTGATTCAAAACGATTTGAATTATAAATATTTCTGCTTCTGGCTTATGAATCGTATTGAAAAAAAACCCTCCATAATATACACTGGTCCTGGAGCAAGTAATGTGTTACAAAAACAATAAAATGTGCAGGAATGTGGGTCCTCAGTGACAGAGGAATCACTGGGATATCACAATGACGTTAATGAACAATAAATACATAAATAAATAACACTGCTTTATTACCAGGCTACTAGCGGTGGTGTGTAGGTGACGCTGCTGGGCTGATGTGATGATAGCAGTGGAGCGCTAAAGTTCAGGAGCAGCTGCTGATTAACTAGTTAATTTAAGGTGGTTGTATTTCTTCAGAAAGGGGGCAGGAGGTGGAGAAATTAATTCATATTGTCCATTCCTTAATTCCTCTGTGATGAGGAGCTGAAATTAGCTCTGATTAGCTTATTGTTATTTTTCCGTTCCGCCTTAAATGCTGCAGCCCGCTGCCACCTGTAGCGTTATTTAAGGTGGAACTGGAAAGTTAGCTAGTTAGCTAGCTAACAGTTACTGAAACTAACTACTAGCGATCTTTTTTATGCTTGTTATGAAGCATTCTGCCATAAAACATTGAAACTACACGTTAATCTAAGGTAATATAATGCTTGTTCTGCCATCTTACCGGTGATTCTCAAACACCTACGCTCTGTGTGTGTCTGGAAGATCTCCAAAGGGACAAGCGCTATCCCCAGGGTTGCCAGGTCCAACAAAAATACCCAGCCCAAAATCAGTCTAAAACCCGCCCCTCAGAATCGATTTTGGGACATTTTAAATCGATTCTGAATCGTAGTAAATGAGAATCAAGATTCTTATGTGAATCGATTTTTTGGCACACCTCTACTACACACCACTACACTACACTACACTACACTACACTACACACTACACTACACACACACACACTACACTACACTACACTACACTACACTACACTACACAATACACTACACTACACACACACTACACTACACTACACACTACACTATACACACACACACACACTACACTACACACACACACTACACACTACACTACACACTACACTACACACTACACTACACTACACACACAACACTACACTACACACACACACACTACACTACACTACACTACACTACACACTACACTACACACACACACACTACACTACACTACACTACACTACACTACACAATACACTACACTACACACACACTACACTACACACTACACTATACACACACACACACACACTACACTACACACACACACTACACACTACACTACACACTACACTACACTACACACTACACTACACTACACACACAACACTACACTACACACACACACACACACACTACACTACACTACACTACACACTACACTACACTACACAACACTACACACACACACACTACACTACACACTACACTACACACACACTACACTACACACTACACTACACTACACTACACTACACTACACACTACACTACACACTACACTACACTACACACTACACTACACTACACTACACAAAACAACACAACACAACACAACACTACACACACACACACACACACTACACTACACTACACTACACACTACACACACTACACTACACTACACTACACTACACACTACACTACACTACACTACACAACACAACACAACACAACACAACACAACACTACACACACACTACACACTACACACACACACACACCACACTACACTACACAACACACTACACTACACACTACACTACACTACACTACACTACACTACACACCAGACACACACACTACACTACACTACACACACACTACACTACACTACACACACACACACACTACACTACACTACACACACACTACACTACACTACACACACACTACACAACACTACACTACACACACTACACTACACTACACACTACACACACACACACACTACACTACACTACACTACACTACACACACACACACACACTACACACTACACTACACTACACACACACACTACACTACACTACACACACACACACTACACACTACACTACACACTACACACACACACTACACTACACTACACTACACACACACTACACTACACTACACACACTACACACACTACACTACACTACACTACACACACACTACAATACACACACTACACTACACTACACACACACACTACACTACACTACACTACACACACTACACTACACACACACACACTACACTACACTACACACACACACTACACTACACACACACACACTACACACTACACTACACTACACACACACACTACACTACACTACACTACACACACACACTACACACACACACACTACACACTACACTACACTACACACACACACTACACTACACTACACTACACACACACTACACACACACACACACACTACACTACACTACACACACACTACACTACACTACACTACACACACACACTACACACACACACACACTACACTACACTACACACACACACACTACACACTACACTACACTACACTACACTACACACACACACTACACTACACTACACACACACACACACACACTACACTACACTACACACTACACACACACACTACACTACACTACACTACACACACACTACACTACACTACACACACTACACACACTACACTACACTACACTACACTACACACACTACACTACACACACACACTACACTACACTACACTACACACACTACACTACACACACACACACTACACTACACTACACACACACACTACACTACACACACACACACACTACACACTACACTACACTACACACACACACTACACTACACACACACTACACACACACACACACACTACACTACACTACACTACACACACACTACACTACACTACACTACACTACACTACACACACACACACACTACACTACACTACACTACACTACACACTACACTACACTACACACACACACACTACACTACACTACACTACACTACACTACACAATACACTACACTACACACACACTACACTACACTACACACTACACTATACACACACACACACACTACACTACACACACACACTACACACTACACTACACACTACACTACACTACACTACACTACACACTACACTACACTACACTACACACACAACACTACACTACACACACACACACACACTACACTACACTACACTACACACTACACTACACTACACAACACTACACACACACACACACTACACTACACTACACACTACACTACACACTACACTACACACTACACTACACTACACTACACTACACACTACACTACACTACACACTACACTACACTACACAAAACAACACAACACAACACAACACTACACACACACACACACACACTACACTACACTACACTACACACTACACACACTACACACACTACACTACACTACACTACACACTACACTACACTACACTACACTACACTACACAACACAACACAACACAACACAACACAACACTACACACACACTACACACTACACACACTACACTACACTACACAACACACTACACTACACACTACACACTACACTACACTACACTACACTACACACCAGACACACACACTACACTACACTACACACACACTACACTACACTACACACACACACACACTACACTACACTACACACACACTACACTACACTACACACACACTACACAACACTACACACACTACACTACACTACACACTACACACACACACACACTACACTACACTACACTACACTACACACACACACACTACACACTACACTACACTACACTACACTACACACACACACTACACTACACTACACTACACACACACACACACTACACACTATACACTACACACTACACACACACACTACACTACACTACACTACACTACACTACACTACACACACACTACACTACACTACACACACTACACACACTACACTACACTGCACTACACACACACACTACACTACACTACACACACACACTACACTACACTACACTACACACACTACACTACACACACACACACTACACTACACTACACACACACACTACACTACACTACACACACTACACACTACACTACACTACACACACACACTACACTACACTACACTACACACACTACACTACACACACACACACTACACACTACACTACACTACACACACACACTACACTACACTACACACACACTACACACACACACACACACTACACTACACTACACACACACTACACTACACTACACTACACTACACACACACACTACACTACACTACACACACTACACTACACTACACTACACACACACACTACACTACACTACACACACACTACACTACACTACACACACACTACACAACACTACACTACACACACTACACTACACTACACACTACACACACACACACACTACACTACACTACACTACACACACACACACTACACACTACACTACACTACACTACACTACACACACACACTACACTACACTACACACACACACACACTACACTACACTACACACTACACACACACACTACACTACACTACACTACACACACACTACACTACACTACACACACTACACACACTACACTACACTACACTACACTACACACACACTACACTACACTACACACACTACACTACACTACACACACACACTACACTACACTACACTACACACACTACACTACACACACACACACTACACTACACTACACTACACACACACACTACACTACACACACACACACTACACACTACACTACACTACACACACACACTACACTACACTACACACACACTACACACACACACACACACTACACTACACTACACACACACTACACTACACTACACTACACTACACACACTACACTACACTACACTACACACACTACACTACACACACACACACTACACTACACTACACACACACACTACACTACACACACACACTACACACTACACTACACTACACACACACACTACACTACACTACACTACACACAAACTACACACACACTACACACACACACACACTACACTACACACACACACACACACACTACACTACACTACACTACATTACAATACACTACACACACACACACACACACACACTACACTACACTACACACACTACACTACACTACACACACACTACACACTACACTACACTACACTACACACACACTACACACTACACTACACTACACACTACACACTACACTACACTACACTACACTACACTACACACACACTACACTACACTACACACACTACACTACACTACACTACACTACACACACACTACACTACACTACACTACACTACACTACACACACTACACTACACTACACTACACTACACACACACACTACACTACACTACACACTACACTACACTACACTACACTACACTACACTGCACTACGACAGCAGCATGATCTACTGCTTTTTTGCTAACTGGTTATAATTATGCTGTATAAACTGTAAATCACATGTTCACAGGAAGAGAGTTATAGATTTACCCCTCACCGTTTATTGGGCGGGCCTCTCCTCTCCCACTGAACTTCAGCCAATCGTAGCGCTTCACTGACCTGTTTAAACTTCTCTTCCTGATTAACAGAGAGAACACCCGTATTACACAGCGCCCCCTATCAGTCTAATACACACCAGCATCAAGCTGTCTCATTAAATATTCAATAAATTAGTGTTTATCACAGTGTATCACATTCTCTGAGTGAGAAAACAGACTGAGTTACTCTATTAAATATTTGTAGTTTTCAGGTTGTTTTACTCTACATGCAACATTTTGCACGTAAAGTAAAACAAAAACATACACTAAAAATATTTTTAAAATGTCAAATTTAACCTTCATTTGCCACAAACAGAGATAAACAGAGATAAACAGAGATAAACAGATAAACAGTCACACACGGCACAACTAAGGTAACACTTCATGATCAGTAATTTACATACTGCTGTCTCATGATTTCTGGCATGTGTATAAACTGTAATCGTATATGGTGCTGCTACTGTACGGATGTGTTTAACTGAAGGACAGAATGAGATACAGCTCTGTCAAAAAATAAGAGACACTTAAAAATGATGAGTTTCTTTGATTTTACCAAATTAAAAACCTCTGGAATATAATCAAGAGGAAGATGGATGATCACAAACCATCAAACCACCAAACTGAACTGCTTAAATTTTTACACCAGGAGTAAAGCAGCATAAAGTTATCCAAAAGCAGTGTGTAAGACTGGTGGAGGAGAACATGATGCCAAGATGCATGAAAAAAAAACTGTGATTAAAAAACAGGTTTATTCCACCAAATATTGATTATTTCTGTACTCTTAAAACTTTATGAATATGAACTTGTTTTCTTTGCATTATTTGAGGTCTGAAAGCTCTGCATCTTTTTTGTTATTTCAGACATTTCTCATTTTCTGTAAATAAATGCTCTAAATGAGAATATTTTTATTTGGAATTTGGGAGAAATGTTGTCTGTAGTTTATAGAATAAAACAACAATGTTCATTTTACTCAAACATAAACCTAAAAATAGTAAAATCAGAGAAACTGATTCAGAAACTGAAGTGCTCTCTTCATTTTATACAGAGCTGTATATAATGTTAGTTATATATATTTCTGTAATTATTGGTATGTTTGTGTTTATGAGCTGAGCATAGACTCAGTGCTGCTGGAGAACAGAGTCTGCAGGCTGAACAGAGAGTTTATGAAATTAAAAATAAAGCAGAGTTGAATTATTTAGCTGTGACGTTCCGGACGCGGCTGTGCTGTGGCTGTGCTGCGTGTGAGTGAAACACACAGTGCTGCCTCCTCGTGCATTATTCACCAGCGCTCCGAGCCGAGCGCAGTGAGCGCAGGGTAAATATCTGTACCTGCAGGAGAAACACTGAGCGCGTTCACACCTGACCTCTATAATCTGGATTGTTCAGACTATTCAGATCAGGTCCAGAGCTAAATCTGTCTCTAGTAGATATATAATGGGAAATGAGAACAGTGTGAATTTTTCTTTTGATAAAAACAGTAAATAATAATTAGGGGTGGGTGATATGGAACCATTTATCAGGGTATATCAATAATCACCATATTCAACAATTTTGGTGATATTATTGTGTTCGATACAATATGGCACACTACTAATTCACAATTCACACCTGTTCACACTTTGTGAACTGCACATGACCCAGCAACCATAATAAACCAGGAGTGTGTGTGTGTGTGTGTGCAATACTGTTTAAATGTTTGAATCACCTGTAAGAAGTTCGGAAGGCGGATTTCAGAATTGTCCTCAAACTCCTGCTGAACTTGTGCCTGAAATAACGGGTCCATATAGGTCTCATTCACCCACTCAAATAACACCTCCTCCT
>NW_026040053.1:835000-880955 GCF_023375975.1 Astyanax mexicanus
TCTGTATCTACTGTAACTGTAGATTAATTACAGAGCAGTTCAGGTACAACAGATTACAGTGCTGGTGATTCTGTATCTACTGTAACTGTAGATTAATTACAGAGCAGTACGGGTACAACAGATTACGGTGCTGGTGATTCTGTATCTACTGTAACTGTAGATTAATTACAGAGCAGTACAGGTACAACAGATTACAGTGCTGGTGATTCTGTATCTACTATAATTGTAGATTAATTACAGAGCAGTATGGGTATAACAGATTACAGTGCTGGTGATTCTGTATCTACTGCAACTGTAGATTAATTACAGAGCAGTATGGGTACAACAGATTACAGTGCTGGTGATTCTGTATCTACTGCAACTGTAGATTAATTACAGAGCAGTACGGATACAACAGATTACAGTGCTGGTGATTCTGTATCTACTGTAACTGTAGATTAATTACAGAGCAGTATGGGTATAACAGATTACAGTGCTGGTGATTCTGTATCTACTGCAACTGTAGATTAATTACAGAGCAGTACGGATACAACAGATTACAGTGCTGGTGATTCTGTATCTACTGTAACTGTAGATTAATTACAGAGCAGTATGGGTACAACAGATTACAGTGCTGGTGATTCTGTATCTACTGTAACTGTAGATTAATTACAGAGCAGTACGGGTACAACAGATTACAGTGCTGGTGATTCTGTATCTACTGTAACTGTAGTTTAATTACAGAGCAGTATGGGTACAACAGATTACAGTGCTGGTGATTCTGTATCTACTGTAACTGTAGATTAGTTACAGAGCAGTACGGGTACAACAGATTACAGTGCTGGTGATTCTGTATCTACTGTAACTGTAGATTAATTACAGAGCAGTATGGGTACAACAGATTACAGTGCTGGTGATTCTGTATCTACTATAACTGTAGATTAATTACAGAGCAGTACGGGTACAACAGATTACAGTGCTGGTGATTCTGTACCTACTGTAACTGTAGATTAATTACAGAGCAGTACGGGTACAACAGATTACAGTGCTGGTGATTCTGTATCTACTGTAACTGTAGATTAATTACAGAGCAGTACGGGTACAACAGATTACAGTGCTGGTGATTCTGTATCTACTGTAACTGTAGATTAATTACAGAGCAGTACGGGTACAACAGATTACGGTGCTGGTGATTCTGTATCTACTGTAACTGTAGAATAATTACAGAGCAGTACGGGTACAACAGATTACAGTGCTGGTGATTCTGTATCTACTGTAACTGTAGATTAATTACAGAGCAGCATGGAAGTAATTAACCTCCATAAACACAATCAAATATTTATTATTTATTATAAAAAAGCCTCAAAATCTAAACTGTTATTAATTCCCTTTAAAATCCAAACACACACACACCGTCAGTGGAGTAGAGGTCGAGTGTTCCCCCGTCACTGGAGTTCCAGGGCGGCAGCAGGTAGAGGATGAAGGCAACTCTCCGCCCCTCCAGCTCATCATCGTGACACAGCAGCACGTCTGCAGAGACAGGAAGTGAGCGAGGATAAGCAGGAAGTGACACCATTTACACCAGTTTAATCAGCCCTGATCCCACAGAATAGAAACCAGTTTACCAGTCTGTTCATATTTAGCACAGGACAGATCCACCGTCGCCTCCAGACCCACACCCACCACCTCCTCCAGCCAACCACGGAACTGCTGAAACAACAGAGACCTAACAAACACACACACACACATTATACACACACACACTTTATTCACACACATTACACACATATTACACACACACACAATACTCAGTGTACAGTCAGACTGTATTAACCAGTCACTGATTTTTTAACACTCTGATTAAATATGTAATATGTACCGTATCTCAGAAATGTGATGCTCTTTTCTTTTCTTCAGATCATCAGACTGTAAAACAAACAATCCACCATTAAACACAGATCAACAGAAACCGGTCTGAGAAACTGAGAGACAGATCTCCTGCCCTCCACGACCCGTTAACATACGACCACTTTTGCCCGACTGCACTCATCGCTATCCCCTTTGCCCTCTCTTTTATCGCTTTCACCCAGGCGCCTTTGCTCTATTGCCTTCTCCACGATTGCTTCCGCCCGACCGCCTTTGCCCTGGACGCTTTTACCCAGCTGCTTTCCCTCTACTGCCTTTGCCCCAGTCTCTTTCGCCCCGACCGCCTTCAGTTTATCGCCTTCGCCCAGATTACCTTCCCCAGATTGCCTTCGCCCCAACTGCTTCTGCCCGATCGCCTTCACCACGACTGCCTTCCCTCTACTGAATTCGCCACGACTGCATTCGCCCAGACTACCTTCCCTCTAACGTCTTGGCCCTATTGCTTCCGCCCGACTTCCTCGACCGTCTTCCCTCTACCGCGTTCGCCACGACCGCATTCGCCCTGATCGCTTTCGCCCAGATGCCTTCCCTCTATCGCCTTCGCGCCAGCTGCCTTCGCCCTGACCACCTTTGCCCCGATCGCTTCCGCCCGGTCTCTTACGCCCTGACCGCCTTCCCATTATTGCCTTTGCCCCGATCGCCTTCGCCCCAGCCGCCTTCCCTCTATTGCCTTCGCCCTGGCCAACTTCGCCCGACCGGATTCGCCCTGACCACCTTTGCCCCGATCGCTTTTGCCCTGGTTGCTTTCGCCCAACCGCCTTCGCCCTGGCCGCCTTCGCCCCGATTGCTTCTGCCCGACTGCCTTCCCTCTATCGCTTTCGCCCCAAATGCCTTCGCCCTGGACGCTTTCACCCAACTGCCTTCCCTCTACCGCCTTCACCCTCGCAGATGACCAGGTTTAAACAGGGATTCTGGTTGGTTGTATAAGTTGTACTTTATTACATTTATTCTGAAAGTTTAAGGTGTAAACAGTGTGATGAAAGGTTGTGCTGGAGAACACAGTGTAAAGATGTTAAAGTACCTGCAGGAACTTGTACAGGTCGTTGGACTTGCTGTTGAAGTTAAGCTGAAGCAGCTCCTCCTGCAGACCTTGAACAAAACTCTGATTCTGAACAAAATTACTGATCTTACAGTGAAGAAACGGCTCACAGTCCAGCTCCACACTACCTACAGAGACAGAGACAGAGAGAGAGAGAGAGAGACAGAGAGAGACATTTAGAGACAGAGAGAGAGAGAGAAAGAGAGAGAGGCAGAGAGAGAGAGAAAAAGAGAGAGTGAGAGACGGAGACAGAGAGAGAAAGGGAGTCTAATGCATTATATGGAAAAAAGAAACAGAACAGAACAGACTGGAACAGTATCGGGCCCTAAAAACTGAGTATAAACGGGAAGAACATTTCCTGACTGTCAGAGACAGAGTGTGTACAGTAGTGTAAATGCAGTGTGTGTACAGTAGTGTAAATGAGTGTGCAAGTGTGTACAGTAGTATAAATGTTGTGTGGCTGTGTAAGTAGTATAAATGTTGTGTGGTGTGTACAGTAGTGTAAATGATGTGTGAATGTGTGTATAGTAGTGTAAATGAGTGTGTACAGTAGTGCAAATGAGTGTGTACAGTAGTGTAAATGAGTGTGTACAGTAGTGTAAATGAGTGTGTACAGTAGTGTAAATGTTGTGTGGGTGTGTACAGTAGTGTAAATTAGTGTGTAAGTGTGTACAGTAGTGTAAATGAATGTGTACAGTAGTGTAAATGAGTGTGTACAGTAGTGTAAATGAATGTGTACAGTAGTGTAAATGAGTGTGTATAGTAGTGTAAATGTTGTGTGGGTGTGTACAGTAGTGTAAATGTTGTGTGGGTGTGTACAGTAGTGTAAATTAGTGTGTAAGTGTGTACAGTAGTGTAAATGAGTGTGTACAGTAGTGTAAATTAGTGTGTGAGTGTGTGTATAGTAGTGTAAATGAGTGTGTATAGTAGTGTAAATGAGTGTGTATAGTAGTGTAAATGTTGTGCGGGTGTGTACAGTAGTGTAAATGAATGTGTACAGTAGTGTAAATGTTGTGTGAGTGTGTGTACAGTAGTATAAATGAGTGTGTGAGTGTGTACAGTAGTGTAAATTAGTGTGTGAGTGTGTACAGTAGTGTAAACGAGTGTGTACAGTAGTGTAAATGTTGTGTGAGTGTTTACAGTAGTGTGAATGAATGTGTACAGTAGTGTAAATGTTGTGTGGGTGTGTACAGTAGTGTAAATGAATGTGTACAGTAGTGTAAATGTTGTGTGAGTGTGTGTACAGTAGTATAAATGAGTGTGTGAGTGTGTACAGTAGTGTAAATTAGTGTGTGAGTGTGTACAGTAGTGTAAACGACTGTGTATTAGTGGTGAGGTGGGTTCAGTAGCGGCTCAGTGACAGGACCACGTGAGTTAGCGTTAGCGTTAGCATTAGCAGTACCGTGTGAGCAGCGGCTGCTGGTTCTCCAGGCTTCTCTCAGCGCGGTTCTGATCCGCGGGTTCTGCAGGTCCGGGTTAATCACGGCGGGTTCGGCCCGTTTCTCCTTTTTCCCGCATTTTCCCGCGCTTTGATCTCCACAGCGCCGCTTAGCCGACATGCTAACACCCCCGCGCAGCGCGACGGCGCGCACTGATGACGCAATCAAAACAAACGCGCGAGCGCGCGCACACAAAAACTAATAATAAACTACAGAACTAATGCTCTCTAATATATATATTATATATACTCTCTACACCTGTTATAGATTAATATTAACATTAGTTCACTGCTCTGTTTCTATAAAACACCGATTTATTTATTCAAACATTTTATAGCTAAATTTTCACTACGATGTAAATATAAATAAATAAATCAAATACAAGTTTATTCTAAATGTGTCTACTAAAATACAGTAAACATATAAATTACACTTTCATTTAACATTAGACAAATAAATATATGATAATTATTAATTAATATTAATTATATAAAACTGCTTGCATTTTTTGCTGTCCAAAAAGACAATAGTGTAACTAAAATTAATGATCTGTCCTGTGACATCATCACTGAGGAAATTACATCACACTCGACCCGTCACATACAACCCCTGCAAACACTGAAACACTAATGTTAATAATTAGAATGATTTAACTTCCATGTTTAGTTTTTACTATATTTTATATATATATTAATTCATTTTTTATTTATAAAATATTTATATAGAATATTGATGATCATGATTTTTACCTGTTTAAATTAATCCAAAAACACAGCAGATCTAAAAAAATAGATATAAATAAGTAATTTACACGTGTATAATTCTCATTATTAACTTCATGTTTTTTTTACATTGTTGCATTAAAATTAAATGATGGGTATTTATGATATGAAGAGACAGACGGGTGTAAAGAGTGATACAGGAGGAAATGAGGAGGAGTGTTCTTTCTCTCATTACAGTGAGACACATTTATTCCAACAGCAACACAATTAATTACTAACAAATAATTAAATAAAAAACAACATAACAAATAAACTGCTTTATGTACAGAACACATTATTCTCAACACTTTATTTATTATTTTCGGTGGTTACAGTCCTTTGATCTCTGTAGCTCCGCCCTCGCTGACGTCTGTCTTAGCTCAGATGTTCTACTGGTCCCAAGGTAAACCACCGCCCACTGCACCAGCTGCTCCGGGACTCTACACACACACACACACACACACACACAAAACATCACCATAAAAACACACAATTAAGAATTCTATCATTGCTATCTTGATTCTTTATATTCAGGGTTGATCTCAGGTCAGTAAATTCAGACTTACTGTATGAGGCTGAAAGCTGAGAGAAGCTGAGGACTGGGTTCATACATGTAGGAGAACCTGCTTCCATCCGAGTGAACCTGAGAAACAGCAGCAGATTACAGATCATCTCACAACCGTATTTCACAATTATAATCATAATGATCAATCTTTAGTTTATATAAATCAATATCAGATCATTTAAATGAAGACTGATTCAAAAAATTACTTTTTTAAACCATAACCAGTCTAAAGTTCAGACCTCTTCTCACTCAGTGTTTTTATGTTTTATTTCTTTATTTAATGTATTTTCTACATTGTAGATTAATATTAAAGAGATAAATGATTGTAATTTATGTAATTCTGTATTAAAGAGTATAAATAGTGCCAAGCAGCAGGATTTAGAGGAAAAAATAAGGGAATTGGAGAAACATCATAAACGAAATGCTTATCCTGATCTCATTAAAACTCTTAAAGATGCACGCAGAGAACTTAATAGTCTATTATCAGAGAGGATTGAGGGAAATTTAAGATTTACTAATCAGCAATACTATGAATATGGTAACAGAGCAAGTAAATTATTGGTATTTACATTAAAAAAACAGCAATCCTCTAATATACTACAAAAAAATAAAATCTAGTAACTCTGGATTCCACACAAAGCCGGATAAGATTGCAGAGTGCTTTGCAGAGTTTTATGAATCTCTTTACAAAAATTTGGAAACTTGCTCTGATGATATGCAAATCGAAACATTTTTAAAAGACATAGAACTGACAGAATTAACAGACTCAATGGCTGAGGAATTGGATGAACCAATAGAGGAATGGGAAATCAAGGAAGCAATTTCTACTCTAAAAAATAACAAAAGCCCTGGGCCTGATGGATTTATTAATGAGTTTTATAAAACTTTTAAAGATATCTTATCCCCCTTATTATTAAAGGCATATCATCAGTCGCTAGAGTTAAAGACAATGGCCCCTTCCTGGAAGCAAGCAACAATAGTGGTAATACATAAAGAGGGCAAAGATCCTACTGAATGCCAGTCCTATAGGCCAATATCGTTATTAAATGCAGATTTGCGTCTCTTGACCGGAATCTTGGCCAGACGGGTCAGTAAAATAATTCCCAAAATTATCCACCCAGATCAGACTGGTTTTATTACTGGAAGATACTATGGAGATAATATTAGACGACTACTCAATATAATGTCCCATCAAAAGAATCTAGGAGAAGAAGCAATAATTTTATCATTAGATGCCCAAAAGGCTTTTGATAGAGTATCGTGGCAATATCTATTCCAAACTTTAAAGCGTTTTAATTTCGGCACTAACTTTACAAATTGGATACAAACACTCTACTCGGATCCACAGGCTGCTGTCAAAGTTAACGGATACAGGTCAGATAAATTTACACTGGAGCGCGGATGGCTGTCCTCTCTCGCCCCTTCTGTTCGCTATTAGTATTGAGCCACTGGCACAGCTTGTCAGAGATAGCAATAATATTAAGGGAATAACAATAAATACAGAAGAGCATAAATTATCTCTATATGCGGATGACATACTACTTTATTTGACAGAAGCAACTACAACAATACCAAATTTAAAAAGTCTTATTCTTCAGTATGGATATTATTCAGGATACAAAATTAATGTGGAAAAAACAGAAGCAATGGACATTAATGGTAGAATAACACAAAGTGTAAAACTCCAAAGTGGATTTAAATGGCCTACAGAGGGTATTAAGTATCTAGGTATATATATCCCTATGTCCACGCAAAATTTATATGATGCCAATTATAAGAAAATAACCCAGAGAATTAAAAATGACCTGAATCGATGGTCTACACTTCCTCTCTCTTTGCTAGGTCGTATTGAAAGTATACGTATGAACATATTGCCCAGACTACTTTATTTATTTCAGATGCTGCCTATTGAAATTCCAAAGTCCTCATTTGATTATTGGGATAAATTGATCTCCCAATTCATATGGCAGAGAAAGCGCCCAAGAATTAGGCTTAAAATGTTACAACTGTCTAAGTCAGATGGCGGTCTAAAACTTCCTAACTTGAGATATTATTTCTGGGCTGCACAGATAAAACCTTTAATAATGTGGATTAAGAATAGCACATGGACACGATGGCTTAATATTGAAAAAAGCTTGTGCCCGGAACCCCTAAAAAATCTGCCATTTATGGATACTTCTGTAAAAGAGATGGGAGAATGGACAGCAGTAACCCTAAAGATATGGAAAAAAATACAAACGCTATTTGGCCTACCCAAGACAATATCATCTTTAACAAATATTGGACATATGAAGACGTTTACACCAAATTGTCTGGATGCAGGGTTTAAAAAGTGGTCGGAGCATGGATTAAGTGAAATACATCAAATATTTAGTGATGGAAACCTTAAGACATTTGAACAGTTAAAAATGGAATTTGATCTCTTAAAAACAGACTTTTTTAGATACCTGCAATTGAGACATTTCTTAACTACACATAAAGAATGGGAAAAACTCTTAAAACCTAGCCTAATAGAAAAATATTTAATTGAGTCACAAAAGGGAAGGGAGGGGCGAATAATAAGTAAATTATATCAGTTATTTTTGTCAATGGATCTAGATAGCTCTTCAAATATTAAACAGAGATGGGAATTAGAAATAAACATAGATATAACACATGGAAGGAAATATGTACAAAGGCAAACACTGGCAAATTTAGTGACAAATTCAAATACGTGGAGGGAATTCAAGTGGAAAGTAATCACTAGATATTTTCAAACACCTGCAATTTTATCAAAGATGGGCCCAACACATAGTAGTGCGTGCTGGAGACACTGTGGAACACAAACTGGAAATCACACTCACATATTCTGGCTCTGCCCTAAACTACAGATTTTTTGGAAGGATGTGTATGATGCTCTTAAAGAAGTGTTCCAACAGGATATCCCACAAGATCCTACAGTGGCATTACTGGGAGTTATTCCCGATGGTGTGGTCGGGAGTTCCAAAAAATATTTACTTGGAATATTATTTACAGTAGCTTTGAAATGCATTACAATTAAATGGATGAACCCAGACCCCCCAACATACAATCTATGGATACAAAAACTATGGGATGTCTATCAGATGGAACAAATAACATATACACAAATGCTTCAAAAACGGATCTTTACCAAGCAGTGGGGCCCTGTTGAGCATCTAATTATACAATAAGGAATTTTACTATGTGTATTAGCGGTACCATTGATGTTCTTTGTGGTCCATCTCTTATTTGTACATTTCTTTTTGAATGCTCAGTGTGTATGTGGCTGTGAGCTATTCAGGAGTGGATTTTTGTTTATTTATTTATTAATTTTTCTTTTTATTGCATTTATCTTGTACTTTTTATATAATGCCTAAAATTGATGTGAATAATGCAAAATACTGGAAAAAGGAATGGATAGAATTGTGTTTGTATTATATTAAATTGTACTATGTAAAATAAAATAAATAATAAGTTAAAAAAAAGAGTATAAATAGAAGTATTTTCCTCCACATTAATCTCCTGATCTAAATCTGATGAACTGAGATTAAGGTGATTTGAGGTGATTTAATTGGGATGAGCTGGAGCTTCACAGCAAAGTGAAGAAAAAGCAGCAGCTATTGTTCAGCACCTCCAGAAACTCCTTCCTTCAAGACGCTGAGAAAACTATTCCAGATGACTCTAAATCATGAAGACACTGAGATTAAAATCTCACCAAGAGTCTGCAGATCTGAACTCAAACACACATCTGATACTTATTTACAAAAATCTAAAGTATAAAAAAACAGATTCTGATTTATTATTATAAATAATTCTGCATGTGTTCCTGTAGAGCTTTAATATAGTCTTTAATATTAAATTTATAATGTAAACAAATCATAAAAATAAAGAAACACTGAATCAGAGAGAAGAGGTGTGTCTAAACTTTTGACTGGTGCTGTTGTTACCTGTGCAGATCTGCTATTACCTGTTTAGGGGGCGGGTCCTCTGCTGGGGTCTGCAGAGTCCGTTTGAAGGACGGATCTTTTGGGGCGTCGTCCTGTGCGTGCAGGGCCACGCCCTTCGTGGCACGTGTGGGCGGAGTCAGCGCCTGCTGCTTGTCCTGAGTTCGGTGGGTTGTGGGTGTGGTCTTTTCAGTCACGTGGGCGGAGCTGTGCAGGTATGGGTGTGGTCCCAGATAGGGCGTGTCACTGCTACTGCCTGAACCCTGTTCTGCGCTGTGATTGGGGGACTGGGCCCAGGTGCTGGTCGCTGTGGGCAGCAGTGATTGGCTCTCCTGAGAGAGAGGACCTATACTGGCTGTGTGATCACACAATTTCAGAAATATAACATTTACTAATATTTATTCTTTATAACACTATAAAACACTAACACTGAGCTTATAAACTATTTAATATATACATTCTTTTAATAACATCGTCATTCTTGTATTGATATGAAATAAATCCAAATAAACTTTAACATTCATTTTGTTGCACTAATATATTATTGAAATTGAACTGTTTTATTCTTAAGAAGGTGCCATTTAACATTTACATTAATATATAATATAATATAATATAATATAATATAATATAATATATGTGTATGAGCATAGCTGTGTACTGCTGTGTATTGTTTTGTATATGGTCGTATATGATTGTGAACATTTGTGAATAGTTGTGTATGTGGCTGTATATTATTGTGTATATGGTTGTGTGTAGTTATTGAGTATATTGTGAGTATATGGTTGTGTGTAGTTGAGTGTATTGAGTGTATTGTTCTGTATTTTTGTGTGTATTGAGTGTGTTGTGTATATAGTTGTGTGTAGTTATTGAGTATATTGTGAGTATATGGTTGTGTGTAGTTGAGTGTATTGAGTGTATTGTTCTGTATTTTTGTGTGTATTGAGTGTGTTGTGTATATAGTTGTGTGTAGTTATTGAGTATATTGTGAGTATATGGTTGTGTGTAGTTGAGAGCAGAGCGAGAGCTGAATGACGTGAGTAAAGAGGAAATTACTCTCTGGGGAAGAGGACGGGGTTCCTAGCAGGTCTGGAGCGGGACAGAACATGTCCCACGGGTTCATCTCATCGTCTCCACGTCCTCCACCTCCATCTCTACCTCCATCTCTACCTCCATCATCTCCTCCTCCTCCTCCGCACGGCGCCTCTGATTCAGGGGGGGGAAAGACAATAACAGAACAATAAGCTCCCGAGAGAATCTTCACCCTCCTCAGCACTTCCACATCACCGCCCGCCCCGCCTACCTGGCCTCTGCCGCTCCGCTGGCCTATCACACGCCACAGGGGGCAGGACCACCCCCCCGGCCCGCTCAGCCACTGGCCGGTTCTCGGTCACGTCCGCCCGGGGAGGAGCCAATCGGCTCGGAGCGTCGCTGCTGCTGCTGCTCACACCTGAGCTCAGGTACAGCGGGGGAAAAACAGGCCGGTGAGCGGCGTCTGGTGAAACGCCCGCGGGGTTTAATAATAAAGAGCAATTACTTATCCGGCAGACAGAACCGCGCTCAGCCGTCAACAGCCCCCTCCGATCCCCCGAGACCACCGGCCGCGCCGCCGCACCGCCAAAACACTCCTCACCCTGGAAAAAAGAACCAGAACACCGTGATCTGTTTATACACCACCTGCTGACACCTGCTTACACATAACAGAGTACTGACACCGCTCACTATACTCAACACCGCTCACTATACTCAACACCGCTCACTATACTCAACACCGCTCACCATACTCACCACCGTTCACCATACTCACCACTGTTCACCATACTCACCACCGTTCACTATACTCAACACCACTCACTATACTCAACACTGCTCACTATACTCAACACCGCTCACTATACTCAACACTGTTCACTATACTCAACACCGCTCACTATACTCAACACCACTCACTATACTCACCACCGTTCACCATACTCAACACCGCTCACTATACTCACCACCGCTCACTATACTCAACACCGCTCACTATACTCAACACCGCTCACTATACTCAACACCGCTCACTATACTCACCACCGTTCACCATACTCAACACCGCTCACTATACTCAACACCGCTCACTATACTCAACACCGCTCACTATACTCAACACCGCTCACTATACTCAACACCGCTCACCATACTCACCACCGTTCACCATACTCACCACCGTTCACTATACTCAACACCGCTCACTATACTCAACACCGCTCACTATACTCACCACCGTTCACTACACTCACCACCGTTCACTATACTCACCACCGCTCACTATACGCACCACCGTTCACTATACTCACCACCGCTCACTATACTCACCACCGTTCACCATACTCACCACCGTTCACTAAACTCACCACCGTTCACTATACTCAACACCGCTCACTATACTCAACACTGCTCACTATACTCACCACCGTTCACTACACTCACCACCGTTCACTATACTCACCACCGTTCACTATACTCAACACCGCTCACTATACTCACCACCGCTCACTACACTCACCACCGTTCACCATACTCAACACCGCTCACTATACTCAACACTGCTCACTATACTCACCACCGTTCACTACACTCACCACCGTTCACTATACTCACCACCGCTCACTACACTCACCACCGTTCACTATACTCACCACCGCTCACTACACTCACCACCGTTCACCATACTCACCACCGTTCACTAAACTCACCACCGTTCACCATACTCACCACCGTGAGTGATCAGATGTTTTATCACATCACAGTAACACAGGTACAGGTGAGTGTAGAACACAGGTCACCACAGGTCACCACAGCAAAAACATAATAAACACAAAACTCACACACAACTCACACTCTACATACTGATGATCCTTATTACATATAAACACTATAAATAATATATCTCAGCAAGAGAAATCCTCTTCAATATTAATTCTCTTTTTATCTAATATATATATATATATATATATATTATAAAGAGATATTACAACCATTACTAACTTATTTCTAACTTCCTTGTACGAGGATTTATTAATTAATGTGTAATTAATGTTTAGTAATGTGGATCTGGATGAGGAGCTAAATGTGTGACTGGGTTCTAAACTAAACTAATAATTAATACAAATCAATACTGCATTTTTCAAAATCATACTCTAAATACTATAACATTAAATATCACAATACTTCAGTATGTAGATATAGTTATATTGTGGTTATTGATAGTGATTTTGTGGTTATTGATAGTGATATTGTGGTTATTGATAGTGATATTGTGGTTATTGATAGTGATATTGTGGTTATTGATAGTGATATTGTGGATATTGATAGTGATATTGTGGTTATTGATAGTGATATTGTGGATATTGATAGTGATATTGTGGTTACTGATAGTGATATTGTGGTTACTGATAGTGATATTGTGGTTATTGATAGTGATATTGTGGTTATTGATAGTGATTTTGTGGTTATTGATAGTGATATTGTGGATATTGATAGTGATATTGTGGATATTGATAGTGATATTGTGGTTATTGATAGTGATATTGTGGATATTGATAGTGATATTGTGGTTATTGATAGTGATATTGTGGTTATTGATAGTGATATTGTGGTTATTGATAGTGATATTGTGGATATTGATAGTGATATTGTGGTTACTGATAGTGATATTGTGGTTATTGATAGTGATTTTGTGGTTATTGATAGTGATATTGTGGATATTGATAGTGATATTGTGGATATTGATAGTGATATTGTGGTTATTGATAGTGATATTGTGGTTATTGATAGTGATATTGTGGTTATTGATAGTGATATTGTGGATATTGATAGTGATATTGTGGTTATTGATAGTGATATTGTGGATATTGATAGTGATATTGTGGTTACTGATAGTGATATTGTGGTTACTGATAGTGATATTGTGGTTATTGATAGTGATATTGTGGTTATTGATAGTGATTTTGTGGTTATTGATAGTGATATTGTGGATATTGATAGTGATATTGTGGATATTGATAGTGATATTGTGGTTATTGATAGTGATATTGTGGATATTGATAGTGATATTGTGGTTATTGATAGTGATATTGTGGTTATTGATAGTGATATTGTGGTTATTGATAGTGATATTGTGGATATTGATAGTGATATTGTGGTTATTGATAGTGATATTGTGGATATTGATAGTGATATTGTGGTTATTGATAGTGATATTGTGGTTATTGATAGTGATTTTGTGGTTATTGATAGTGATTTTGTTGTTATTGATAGTGATTTTGTGGATATTGATAGTGATATTGTGGTTATTGATAGTGATTTTGTGGTTATTGATAGTGATTTTGTTGTTATTGATAGTGATATTGTGGTTATTGATAGTGATATTGTGGATATTGATAGTGATATTGTGGATATTGATAGTGATATTGTGGTTATTGATAGTGATATTGTGGTTACTGATAGTGATATTGTGGTTACTGATAGTGATATTGTGGTTATTGATAGTGATATTGTGGTTATTGATAGTGATATTGTGGTTATTGATAGTGATATTGTGGTTAGTGGATATTGATAGTGATATTGTGGATATTGATAGTGATATTGTGGTTATTGATAGTGATATTGTGGATATTGATAGTGATATTGTGGATATTGATAGTGATATTGTGGTTATTGATAGTGATATTGTGGATATTGATAGTGATATTGTGGTTATTGATAGTGATAATGTGGATATTGATAGTGATTTTGTGGTTATTGATAGTGATATTGTGGTTATTGATAGTGATATTGTGGATATTGATAGTGATATTGTGGATATTGATAGTGATATTGTGGTTATTGATAGTGATTTTGTGGTTATTGATAGTGATTTTGTGGTTATTGATAGTGATATTGTGGTTATTGATAGTGATATTGTGGTTATTGATAGTGATTTTGTGGATATTGATAGTGATTTTGTGGTTATTGATAGTGATTTTGTGGTTATTGATAGTGATATTGTGGTTATTGATAGTGATATTGTGGATATTGATAGTGATATTGTGGTTATTGATAGTGATATTGTGGTTATTGATAGTGATATTGTGGTTATTGATAGTGATATTGTGGATATTGATAGTGATATTGTGGATATTGATAGTGATATTGTGGATATTGATAGTGATATTGTGGTTATTGATAGTGATATTGTGGTTACTGATAGTGATATTGTGGTTACTGATAGTGATATTGTGGTTATTGATAGTGATATTGTGGTTATTGATAGTGATATTGTGGATATTGATAGTGATATTGTGGATATTGATAGTGATATTGTGGATATTGATAGTGATATTGTGGTTATTGATAGTGATATTGTGGATATTGATAGTGATATTGTGGTTATTGATAGTGATATTGTGGTTATTGATAGTGATATTGTGGTTATTGATAGTGATATTGTGGTTATTGATAGTGATATTGTGGTTATTGATAGTGATATTGTGGATATTGATAGTGATATTGTGGATATTGATAGTGATATTGTGGTTATTGATAGTGATATTGTGGATATTGATAGTGATATTGTGGTTATTGATAGTGATAATGTGGATATTGATAGTGATATTGTGGTTATTGATAGTGATATTGTGGTTATTGATAGTGATATTGTGGTTATTGATAGTGATATTGTGGATATTGATAGTGATATTGTGGATATTGATAGTGATATTGTGGTTATTGATAGTGATATTGTGGATATTGATAGTGATATTGTGGTTATTGATAGTGATAATGTGGATATTGATAGTGATTTTGTGGTTATTGATAGTGATATTGTGGTTATTGATAGTGATATTGTGGATATTGATAGTGATATTGTGGATATTGATAGTGATATTGTGGTTATTGATAGTGATTTTGTGGTTATTGATAGTGATTTTGTGGTTATTGATAGTGATATTGTGGTTATTGATAGTGATATTGTGGTTATTGATAGTGATTTTGTGGATATTGATAGTGATTTTGTGGTTATTGATAGTGATTTTGTGGTTATTGATAGTGATATTGTGGTTATTGATAGTGATATTGTGGATATTGATAGTGATTTTGTGGTTATTGATAGTGATATTGTGGTTATTGATAGTGATATTGTGGTTTTTGATAGTGATATTGTGGTTATTGATAGTGATATTGTGGTTATTGATAGTGATATTGTGGATATTGATAGTGATATTGTGGATATTGATAGTGATATTGTGGATATTGATAGTGATATTGTGGTTATTGATAGTGATATTGTGGTTACTGATAGTGATATTGTGGTTACTGATAGTGATATTGTGGTTATTGATAGTGATATTGTGGTTATTGATAGTGATATTGTGGATATTGATAGTGATTTTGTGGTTATTGATAGTGATATTGTGGTTATTGATAGTGATATTGTGGATATTGATAGTGATATTGTGGATATTGATAGTGATATTGTGGTTATTGATAGTGATATTGTGGATATTGATAGTGATATTGTGGTTATTGATAGTGATATTGTGGTTATTGATAGTGATTTTGTGGTTATTGATAGTGATTTTGTGGTTATTGATAGTGATTTTGTGGTTATTGATAGTGATATTGTGGTTATTGATAGTGATTTTGTGGTTATTGATAGTGATTTTGTGGTTATTGATAGTGATATTGTGGTTATTGATAGTGATATTGTGGTTATTGATAGTGATTTTGTGGTTATTGATAGTGATTTTGTTGTTATTGATAGTGATATTGTGGATATTGATAGTGATTTTGTGGATATTGATAGTGATATTGTGGTTATTGATAGTGATTTTGTGGTTATTGATAGTGATTTTGTTGTTATTGATAGTGATATTGTGGTTATTGATAGTGATATTGTGGATATTGATAGTGATTTTGTAGTTATTGATAGTGATTTAATACCAGCTTACCCTATAGCGGAGTCGCTCTCTGTGCCAGCGAGTGGGTGTGGCCACATCAAGTCGACGCCCAGTGGGTGTGGTTATTTTCTTTATTGCATCATTCAGAATATCCATGATGATGTCATTGTGCCACACCCCCATTAGACAGGACAGAGGGAATGCTGGGTAATAATGAAGAAAGAGACATTTATTAGCAGATCAATAACTAAAATATTATTGTTTCCAGGAATTATTAAGAATTTCCAATAAATTTGCGTCAATTTAAATAAATCTAAACACTAATACTGTTCACTAACGAACTGAACACGCTTACGATCACGTGCACTGTTTCACTGTGTGGTGAGGCTGTGACAGTGGGGGCGTGTCTATAACAGTTCTGTATGTAAATGAACTTCAGGAGATAATCAATAACTATCCCATAATATAAACACCATACACCCAGGAGAGTGATCAGCGTGCGAGAGCAGAGTGTGCAAACGTGTGAAAGTGTGATTTCTAACCTGATTGAGAATTCACCGAGTTCACCGAACCCTCCTTCATCAGAGATCTGATAATCACACACACACACACACACATTATACACACATTACACACACATTATACACACATTATACACACACACATTACACACACATTACACACACACACACACACATTATACACACATTACACACACATTATACACACATTATACACACACACATTACACACACATTATACACACATTATACACACACACATTACACACACATTACACACACACACACACACATTATACACACACACACACACATTATACACACACACATTATACACACATTATACACACACACATTACACACACATTACACACACACACACACACATTATACACACACACACACACATTATACACACATTATACACACACACATTACACACACATTACACACACACACACACACATTATACACACACACACACACATTATACACACACACATTATACACACATTATACACACACACACACACACATTATACACACACACATTACACACACATTATACACACACATTATACACACACACACACATTATACACACATTATACACACACACATTACACACACATTACACACACATTATACACACATTATACACACACACACACACACACATTATACACACACACATTATACACACACATTATATACACACACATTATACACACACACACATTATACACACACACACACATTACACACACATTATACACACACACATTACACACACATTATACACACACACATTACACACACATTATACACACACACATTACACACACATTATACACACATTATACACACATTATACACACACACATTACACACACATTATACACACATTATACACACACACATTACACACACATTATACACACACACATTACACACACATTATACACACACACATTACACACACATTATACACACACACATTACACACACATTATACACACACACATTACACACACATTATACACACACACATTACACACACATTATACACACACACATTACACACACATTATACACACACACATTACACACACATTATACACACACACATTACACACACATTATACACACACACATTACACACACATTATACACACATTATACACACACACATTACACACACATTATACACACATTATACACACACACATTACACACACATTATACACACACACATTACACACACATTACACACACATTATACACACACACATTACACACACATTATACACACATTATACACACACACATTATACACACATTATACACACATTATACACACACACATTACACACACATTATACACACATTATACACACACACATTACACACACATTATACACACACACATTACACACACATTACACACACATTATACACACACACATTACACACACATTACACACACATTATACACACATTATACACACACACATTACACACACATTATACACACACACATTACACACACATTATACACACACACATTACACACACATTATACACACATTATACACACACACATTACACACACATTATACACACATTATACACACACACATTACACACACATTATACACACACACATTACACACACATTATACACACACACATTACACACACATTATACACACATTATACACACACACATTATACACACATTATACACACATTATACACACACACATTACACACACATTATACACACATTATACACACATTATACACACACACATTACACACACATTATACACACATTATACACACACACATTATACACACATTATACACACATTATACACACACACATTACACACACATTATACACACACATTATACACACACACATTACACACACATTATACACACATTATACACACACACATTACACACACATTATACACACACACATTACACACACATTACACACACATTATACACACATTATACACACACACATTACACACACATTACACACACATTATACACACATTATACACACACACATTACACACACATTACACACACATTATACACACACACATTACACACACATTACACACACATTATACACACACACATTACACACACATTACACACACATTATACACACATTATACACACACACACATTATACACACACATTACACACACATTACACACACATTATACACACACACATTACACACACATTATACACACATTATACACACACACACATTATACACACACATTACACACACATTACACACACATTATACACACACACATTACACACACATTATACACACATTATACACACACACACACACACACATTATACACACACATTATACACACACACACATTATACACACACATTATACACACACACACATTATACACACACATTATACACACACACATTATACACACACACACACACACACATTATACACACACATTATACACACACACATTATACACACACACATTACACACACATTACACACACATTATACACACACACACACACATTATACACACACACATTATACACACACACATTATACACACATTACACACACATTATACACACACACATTACACACACATTACACACACATTATACACACACACATTACACACACATTACACACACATTATACACACACACATTACACACACATTACACACACATTATACACACATTATACACACACACATTACACACACATTATACACACACACACATTATACACACACACACATTATACACACACACACATTATACACACACACATTATACACACACATTATACACACACACACATTATACACACACATTATACACACACACATTATACACACACACACACACACACATTATACACACACATTATACACACACACATTATACACACACACATTATACACACACACACACACATTATACACACACACATTATACACACACACACACACATTATACACACACATTATACACACACACACACACATTATACACACACACACACACATTATACACACATTATACACACACACACATTATACACACACACACACATTATACACACACACACATTATACACACACACACATACATTATACACACACACACACACACATTATACACACACACACACACACATTATACACACACACACACACACATTATACACACACACACACACACATTATACACACACACACACACACATTATACACACATTATACACACACACACACATTATACACACACACACATTATACACACACACACACACACATTATACACACATTATACACACACACACACACACATTATACACACACACACATTATACACACACACACACACACATTATACACACACACACACACATTATACACACACACACACACACATTATACACACACACACATTATACACACACACACACACACATTATACACACACACACACACATTATACACACACACACACACACATTATACACACACACACACACACATTATACACACACACACACACATTATACACACACACACACACATTATACACACACACACACATTATACACACACACACACACATTATACACACACACACATACATTATACACACACACACATTATACACACACACACACACACATTATACACACATTATACACACACACACACACATTATACACACACACACATTATACACACACACACACACACATTATACACACACACACACACATTATACACACACACACACACATTATACACACACACACACACACACATTATACACACACACACACACATTATACACACACACACACACACATTATACACACACACATTATACACACACACACACACACATTATACACACACACACACACACATTATACACACACACACACACATTATACACACACACACACACATTATACACACACACACACACACACATTATACACACACACACACACACACACACACATTATACACACACACACATTATACACACACACACACACATTATACACACACACACACACACACATTATACACACACACACACACACATTATACACACACACACACACATTATACACACACACACACACATTATACACACACACACACACACACATTATACACACACACACACATTATACACACACACACACACATTATACACACACACACACATTATACACACATTATACACACACACACACACACATTATACACACACACACACACATTATACACACACACACACACACATTATACACACACACACATTATACACACACACACACACACATTATACACACACACACACACACATTATACACACACACACACACACATTATACACACACACACACACACACATTATACACACACACACACATTATACACACACACACACACATTATACACACACACACATTATACACACATTATACACACACACACACACACATTATACACACACACACACACACACACATTATACACACACACACACACATTATACACACATTATACACACACACACACATTATACACACACACACACACACATTACACACACACACACACACTTTATACACACACACACACATTATACACACACACACACATTATACACACACACACACATTATACACACACACACACATTATACACACACACTCGTACCTCCAGGTTCTGAGGATGTGCTGCTGGATGGAGGGCAGGGTTGTGCTGAGAGACAGAGAGAATCAGAACTACAGGACCTGGAAACACTGTAAACTCCCATAATGCACCTGACCTTACACTGATCAGTGTCCAACCTCACTCACAAGATAACACCTCACAACTTATGTTCCCAAGCCCCGTCAACAACACTTAATGATATACAATAATTTACAGCAGGGGTCAGCAATTATGTTTGTCCGTGGGTCAGTACGTGGCCACCAAAAAAAACTGTTTTGTAAAATGAAGTGTAATGTAGAGTAATGAAGTGTTATGTAGAGTAATGTAGAGTAATGTAGAGTAATGAAGTGTAATGAAGTGTAATGAAGAGTAATGTAGAGTAATGTAGAGTAATGTAGAGTAATGAAGTGTAATGAAGTGTAATGTAGAGTAATGTAGAGTAATGTAGAGTAATGAAGTGTAATGAAGTGTTATGTAGAGTAATGTAGAGTAATGTAGAGTAATGAAGTGTAATGAAGTGTAATGAAGAGTAATGTAGAGTAATGTAGAGTAATGTAGAGTAATGAAGTGTAATGAAGTGTAATGTAGAGTAATGTAGAGTAATGTAGAGTAATGAAGTGTAATGAAGTGTAATGTAGAGTAATGAAGTGTAATGAAGTGTAATGAAGAGTAATGTAGAGTAATGTAGAGTAATGAAGTGTAATGAAGTGTAATGTAGAGTAATGAAGTGTTATGTAGAGTAATGTAGAGTAATGTAGAGTAATGAAGTGTAATGAAGTGTAATGTAGAGTAATGTAGAGTAATGAAGTGTTATGTAGAGTAATGAAGTGTAATGAAGTGTAATGAAGAGTAATGTAGAGTAATGTAGAGTAATGAAGTGTAATGAAGTGTAATGTAGAGTAATGAAGTGTTATGTAGAGTAATGTAGAGTAATGAAGTGTAATGAAGTGTAATGTAGAGTAATGTAGAGTAATGAAGTGTTATGTAGAGTAATGAAGTGTAATGAAGTGTAATGTAGAGTAATGAAGTGTAATGAAGAGTAATGTAGAGTAATGTAGAGTAATGTAGAGTAATGAAGTGTAATGTAGAGTAATGTAGAGTAATGTAGAGTAATGAAGTGTAATGAAGTGTAATGTAGAGTAATGAAGTGTAATGTAGAGTAATGAAGTGTAATGTAGAGTAATGTAGAGTAATGAAGTGTAATGTAGAATAATGAAGTGTAATGTAGAGTAATGAAGTGTAATGTAGAGTAATGAAGTGTAATGTAGAGTAATGAAGTGTAATGTAGAGTAATGTAGAGTAATGAAGTGTAATGTAGAGTAATGAAGTGTAATGTAGAGTAATGAAGTTTAATGTAGAGTAATGAAGTGTAATGTAGAGTAATGAAGTTTAATGTAGAGTAATGAAGTGTAATGTAGAGTAATGAAGTGTAATGTAGAGTAATGTAGTTTAATGTAGAGTAATGAAGTGTAATGTAGAGTAATGTAGAGTAATGAAGTGTAATGTAGAGTAATGAAGTGTAATGTAGAGTAATGAAGTGTAATGTAGAGTAATGTAGAGTAATGAAGTTTAATGTAGAGTAATGAAGTGTAATGTAGAGTAATGAAGTTTAATGAAGTGTAATGAAGTGTAATGTAGAGTAATGGTGTAATGTAGAGTAATGAAGTGTAATGTAGAGTAATGAAGTTTAATGAAGTGTAATGAAGTGTAATGTAGAGTAATGAAGTGTAATGAAGTGTAATGTAGAGTAATGAAGTGTAATGTAGAGTAATGAAGTGTAATGTAGAGTAATGAAGTGTAATGTAGAGTAATGTAGAGTAATGAAGTTTAATGTAGAGTAATGAAGTGTAATGTAGAGTAATGAAGTTTAATGAAGTGTAATGAAGTGTAATGTAGAGTAATGGTGTAATGTAGAGTAATGAAGTGTAATGTAGAGTAATGAAGTTTAATGAAGTGTAATGAAGTGTAATGTAGAGTAATGAAGTGTAATGAAGTGTAATGTAGAGTAATGAAGTGTAATGTAGAGTAATGAAGTGTAATGTAGAGTAATGTAGAGTAATGAAGTGTAATGTAGTGTAATGAAGTGTAATGTAGAGTAATGTAGAGTAATGAAGTGTAATGTAGAGAAATGAAGTGTAATGAAGTGTAATGAAGTGTAATGTAGAGTAATGAAGTGTAATGTAGAGTAATGAAGTGTAATGTAGAGTAATGTAGAGTAATGAAGTTTAATGGTGGGATGGAGCTACAGACTAGTAGCTCTTCAGCCCAGAGGGTTGTTAAACCCAATTACAGAACAGTTGATCTCAAAGCAGGAAAACTCAAGAAGAAAGGAAATAATAAATAAATGTAAACAAAAGCTCACCAGAGAAGCATTTTATTTATTTTTATTCATTATCGTTCAAACAAACAACCTCAAGGACCGGAGGTTTCACTTATTGCCGACCCCCGATATATGTATACGATATACGAGTGCTGTCCCGTAATTTTTGGCATGTGAGTGTATGTATTATTACCAGCTCGGGGGATGGCCACGCCCCCCGACACGCCCAACGCTGATCATCTGATTCACAGTCAGATAAAACTGACACGACGTCTGAAACACAATTACACAACAACACACAATAAACACACAACAACACACAAACACACACAACAACACACAAACACACACAACAACACACAAACAAACACAACAACACACAAACAAACACACAATAAACAAACACACAACAACCCACAATAAACAAACACACCATAAACACACAACAACACACAAACAAACACAAAATAAACAAACACACAACAACCCACAATAAACACACAAAAACACACAAACACACAATAAACAAACACACAACAACCCACAATAAACACACAAAACCACACAAACAAACACACAATAAACAAACACACAATAAACACACAATTAATACCTTTATTTACAATAGTGATTAAACGCTGATTAAAACCATCACACTGTAAACTATAACCTGGAACTCGGGTCAGAAAAGGTCTTTAAACCAGGCACCCGTGACCCGGCACCAGGCACCCGTGACCCGGCACTTAACTGGAACTACATAGTGATAGCTGTGCTGCTCACCAGCTCCTGGTCCATGTGGAAGTTGAGCTGGAAGTGGCGAATGGAGACGGTGGTGTTCTCCAGACCAGCGAAGTTCTCCCTCTCCTCCAACCTGAGAGAAACACACTGTATAAACCTCCTATCTCCATAATCCACTTTACACCAGAAACATCACAATATAAACATATACTGTAGAGTTTTCATTTGTGATCAATTATCTACACATGGTGTAAAATATGGATATATTTTTAAACAAAGGAGCCACGCCCTCCAATTAGCCTTTCTATAAAAAACATATAATATATAAATCTAAGAGTCTGTATGATACATAACTAACAGCACAACAACACTGTAAATAAATCTAACTATAACAGCAATAACAGTTAATATATTATAAATATAGATATTCATATTGTAAGGGCAATATAAGCAATATGGGCTTAATATAATATAAAAAATTCTGGTTTCTTCCATTTCTTACATTCAGCAGAAAAAAAAAAATAGAAAAACAGTAAATAAGCAAAACTCTGACAGTGTTTAATATAAAAAATACATACAAAGCAAATAAATATTATTTTATTTTATGATGATATGGAGTCTTTACTTATGATAACCCCCTGTACCTGGAGAAACTGTAATTATAGATAAGGAAGTAAAATTTCATCTAAATGAATTATTATGTAATTTTACATTATAATTTACACTGAGTATAATAAACTCTAATAAACTCTAATAAACTCTAATAAACTCTAATAAACTCTAATAAACTCTAATAAACTCTGCTGCAGTAAAAACATCTCAGCTCAGCATCACACACACACCTGAGATCAGGAGCAGCTGTTTATCCACTGATGTCACAACACATATTTAATAACTCTGTGTGTAGAGTGTGTGTGTGTAGTGAGAGCGTATAGTGTGTGTGTGCGGGAGAGCACGGCTGGAATGAACACTGTGTCTAGTGTACAGTGTGTAGTGTGTGTGTGTAGTGTGTACAGTGTGTGTGTATAGTGTGTAGTGTGTACAGTGTGTGTGTATAGTGTGTAGTGTGTACAGTGTGTGTGTATAGTGTGTAGTGTGTACAGTGTGTGTGTATAGTGTGTAGTGTGTACAGTGTGTGTGTATAGTGTGTAGTGTGTACAGTGTGTGTGTATAGTGTGTAGTGTGTACAGTGTGTAGTGTGTGTGTGTAGTGTACAGTATGTAGTGTACAGTGTGTGTGTATAGTGTGTAGTGTGTACAGTGTGTAGTGTGTGTGTGTAGTGTACAGTGTGTGTGTATAGTGTGTAGTGTGTACAGTGTGTAGTGTGTACAGTGTGTGTGTATAGTGTGTAGTGTGTACAGTGTGTGTGTATAGTGTGTAGTGTGTACAGTGTGTGTGTATAGTGTGTAGTGTGTACAGTGTGTGTGTATAGTGTGTAGTGTGTACAGTGTGTGTGTGTATAGTGTGTAGTGTGTACAGTGTGTAGTGTGTGTGTGTAGTGTACAGTATGTAGTGTACAGTGTGTGCGTATAGTGTGTGTGTGTGTACTGACTCCTGTATGCTTTCCCAGGTGGGGATGAACACTGTGTCTAGTGTACAGTGTGTAGTGTGTGTGTGTAGTGTACAGTGTGTGTGTATAGTGTGTAGTGTGTACAGTGTGTAGTGTGTACAGTGTGTAGTGTACAGTGTGTGTGTATAGTGTGTAGTGTGTACAGTGTGTGTGTATAGTGTGTAGTGTGTACAGTGTGTAGTGTGTGTGTGTAGTGTACAGTATGTAGTGTACAGTGTGTGTGTATAGTGTGTAGTGTGTACAGTGTGTAGTGTGTGTGTGTAGTGTACAGTATGTAGTGTACAGTGTGTGCGTATAGTGTGTGTGTGTGTGTGTACTGACTCCTGTACGCTCTCCCAGGAGGTTTTGGTGAGCACGGCGGGGATGAACACTGTGTGTAATGTATAGTGTGTAGTGTATAGTGTGTATAGTGTGTAGTGTATAGTGTGTATAGTGTGTGTGTGTGTGTACTGACTCCTGTACGCTCTCCCAGGCGGTGGTGGTGAGCACGGCGGGGATGAATGTGGCTCCGTCGGAGAGGAACAGCATGCAGGCGTCGCTCTCGTCGGTTCGGACCGAGTCGCTCAGGTCGCTCACCTGAACCCAAAAACACACACACACACCCCCCCCGGGTTTAGAGGCGGGTCTCTGAAGGTCCAGGCTGCAGGAGAAGGTTGTGGATCAGCTGTCTCACCCCGATGACGTGAGCTCTCAGGCTGCCGGCTCGCTGATTCTGCCCGTAGTTCTGAATCAGCCGCTCGATCCACGGCTCCGGTTCCCCCTCGCCTCTCCGGTACCGACGCATGACTCCGCCTCCTCCCCAGCAGCCAATCAGCTACAAACACACAGACATTTCTCAGAGGAGTCTAGTCTAGTGTTCCTCTTGGTGAGAGACTGCTGACGCTCTGTGATACTCGAAGACTCTATAAAACAGAAAGATCTTCATCTGCAGTGATTCTGAATAAGAAACCTGCAGCTCCAGACCTGCTGCTGGAGTGATTCATTAACTGATCTGTGCAGAACATCCTGCAGATCCATGTGTTGCTGCTTTCTCTCCTGCAGAACTTTCATTTTTCAGCAGGATAATGTTCACCCACACACAGCAAGGGTTTCCCAGGAACACAGTCTCCACCAGATTGCAGCACTTCCTCGTCCTGCAGATCTCCAGATTTATCACCAATCCAGCATTTATGGAGCAGCTGGGACTCAGCTTCAGCTTCAACCTACGAGTGTAGAGCTACAGGATCTACAGGCCCAGCTGTAGCAACATCTGTGGGTAAATGTGCTGCAGGATCCAAACAGAACCTGTAGAACCTCCAAACCCAACCCTCTCAATCTCATCTTATATCCAGCATAGAGGAACCAACAGGTACTAGATCCTCCTTTCAGTTACAGAACAGATTTACCCCCCAATAAACTTATTAATAAACTCTGATACTGTAATCACTCTGTATTAAATCTATTATACCTGCAGTATTTATACTACACTTTACAAAGAGCTTTATTTTAACTGAGTCACACAGAAATACAGAGTTAATGAGATAATAAACAGCATTATTTAATATTTACAGTGTTTACTGCAGTGTTTAAAGCGGAGAGAGACTCTGGGTTTAGGCTGTTCTGTAATAATCGGTGATTAATAAAGATTAATGAATTATACCTCGATTTATTAGAGTTATTCATCAGTTAAACTCTTTTCTAAAGCTCGTGAAGCTTCAGACTTTATAAAATAACTTTTATACACTGAGAGGAGCTGAGAGTATAGAGCAGGGAGAAGTTTAATCCGGTTTAAAATTAGGAAAATGAGCTTTTATTACTTGATTTACCTGAATTTCTGCGCGCTTCAGTGCAGAGGTGCTCCCGTGTTTTCCTTCCGGGCGGAAACAGAGAAACCCGGATTCAGTTCCGCCCAAAATCAAAAAAATAGTGTTCACCTGGCGCCCCCTGCCGGCGCGCGCGCGCACACACACACACACACACGCACACACACACTATACACACACACACTATACACACACACACACACACAAACACACACACACACACACACACACACTATACACACACACAATACACACACACACGCACACACACACTATACACACACACACTATACACACACACACACACACAAACACACACACACACACACACACACACAGCACCTGCACTATTCTCCACCTGATCAACCTGCTGAACTGCAGTTATTAATAATCATATCCGTATACGATATGTAAATACTTATACAGCACCAGTCTAAAGTTCAGACCTCTTCTCACTCAGTGTTTTTATGTTTTATTTCTGTATTTAATATATTTTCTACATTATAGATTAATATTAAAGAGATGTAATCGATTGCAGGACTCATATATAATTCTGTATTAAAGAGTATTAAAGTGTTTTTCCTCCACATTAATCTCCTGATCTAAAGCTGATGAACTGAGATTAAGGTGATTTGAGGTGATTTAATTGGGATGAGCTGGAGCTTCACAGCAAAGTGAAGGAAAAGCAGCAGCTATTGTTCAGCACCTCCAGAAACTCCTTCCTTCAAGACGCTGAGAAAACTATTCCAGGTGACTCTAAATCATGAAGATACTGAGATTAAAATCTCACCAAGAGTCTGCAGATCTGAACTCAAACACACATCTGATACTTATTTACAAAAATCTAAAGTATAAAAAAACAGATTCTGATTTATTATTATAAATAATTCTGCATGTGTTCCTGTAGAGCTTTAATATAGTCTTTAATATTAAATTTATAATGTAAACAAATCATAAAAATAAAGTAACACTGAATCAGTGTCCAAACTTTGAACTGATACTGTATTTAAATACCTTTATAAATACATTTAAAAAGTATGAAAATGCCACAGAATATATTGTTACTTAATAAAGAGAAGCTGTTTAAAAACTATTAAAGTGAAGCATTTCTGTGTATATAGATAATATTGAGGATTATTAATCAGTTAATTCTTTAAGATAATTCTTTAATAAATGTATTAAACTGTTATTTAACCTGCATTTTAAACTCTACAGTATATCTGAAGTATTGCATATTTTCATACCTGCACTGCATGAGGGTCTGATGTAAATATATGTGAAAGTGAAATGTAAGTTGGCTTTAATATCACTCTGCTGCTTCCGCATATTATTATATACTTATACTGCCTATATTCCAAATATATTTCAAATTAATTCACTTTAAAGTATTTGGGGCAAACTTTTATAGATTCAGATCAAACAGGATCTCAGATAAATAAGCATAAATCATTTGCTAAATCAGATTTATGAAGACATTCATCCACCTAGATAGAGTCATCCATAAACTAACAACAGAGCCAGAGTTTATTAATAATAATAATAATAATAATAATAATTGTAACAAAATTGCTTTTTCTTTGAAATCCAAAACAAAATAGTGCATTTATCAAATTATGAAAATAGTGGTAAATTGAATTAAAATGTTTTTATTTAACGTTCTGAATAATCTTCTTGTTTAAATTCAGCTAAATCATTCCCCCTGTTCTCCTGCTGCTCTCAGGAAATTTTATGAAACCAGAATAAACAGAGGAAATATGAAAACATTTCCATTACAATTAATTAAAATGATTTTCAGCATTTCCTTTAACAAAACAAATTTACAAAAGAAACAGTTTCTCAAAAAATGTTTTTATTGAAACAAAACAAATAAATGATACGAACAGCAGTGAATTCGTCTAAAAACTGTAACTAGTTAAACATTTCCCAAAACATTAAGAACAGCGGTGAGACTCTCAGCATGTGGTGAATTATCATTATTATCACTGTGATAAAATCACACCATTAAACCCAAAACACAAAAAACACCCAAAAAACTCGCTTATAAAAAACGTCTGATCTGATCTGATCTGCAGAGATCAGACTCTCCTCCTCTTCCTCTTTTAACTGTGGAGAAAAAAACAGATTCAACCAATCAGACGACACCAAAACTGTGACGAGACGAGCAGACACTCAGTTACTCACCAAACTCTATAATCTACTACACACTCCACTATACTACACTACACTCTACACTATACTATACTCTACACTACACTACACTACACTCTACTACACTACACTACACTCTACTCTACACTATACTCTACACTACACTACACTACACTCTACTACACTACACTACACTCTACTCTACACTATACTCTACACTACACTACACTCTACTCTACACTATACTCTACACTACACTACACTCTACTACACTACACTCTACACTATACTATACTCTACACTACACTACACTACACTACACTCTACTCTACACTATACTCTACACTACACTACACTCTACTACACTACACTCTACACTATACTATACTCTACACTACACTACACTACACTCTACTACACTACACTCTACTCTACACTATACTCTACACTACACTACACTCTACTCTACACTATACTCTACACTACACTACACTCTACTACACTACACTCTACACTATACTATACTCTACACTACACTACACTACACTACACTCTACTCTACACTATACTCTACACTACACTACACTCTACTACACTACACTCTACACTATACTATACTCTACACTACACTACACTACACTCTACTACACTACACTCTACTCTACACTATACTCTACACTACACTACACTCTACTACACTACACTCTACACTATACTATACTCTACACTACACTACACTACACTCTACTACACTACACTACACTCTACTCTACACTATACTCTACACTACACTACACTCTACTACACTACACTACACTCTACTCTACACTATACTCTACACTACACTACACTCTACTACACTACACTCTACTACACTACACTACACTCTACTCTACTACACACACTACACTACACTACACTCTACTATACACTACACTACACTCTACACTATACTATACTCTACACTACACTACACTCTACTACACTACACTACACTCTACTCTACACTATACTCTACACTACACTACACTCTACTCTACACTATACACTACACTACACTCTACTACACTACACTCTACTCTACTACACACACTACACTACACTACACTCTACTATACACTACACTACACTACACTACACTCTACACTATACTATACTCTACACTACACTACACTCTACTACACTACACTACACTCTACTCTACACTATACTCTACACTACACTCTACTACACTACACTCTACACTATACTATACTCTACACTACACTACACTCTACTACACTACACTCTACTCTACTACACTACACTCTACTACACTACACTACACTCTACTACACACACTACACTACACTCTACTATACACTACACTACACTACACTACACTCTACACTATACTATACTCTACACTACACTCTACTACACTACACTACACTCTACTCTACACTATACTCTACACTACACTACACTCTACTTCACTACACTCTACACTATACTATACTCTACACTACACTACACTCTACTACACTACACTCTACTCTACTACACTACACTCTACTCTACTACACTACACTCTACTACACTACACTACACTCTACTCTACACTATACTCTACACTACACTCTACTACACTATACTATACTCTACACTACACTACACTACACTCTACTACACTACACTCTACTCTACTACACACACTACACTACACTACACTACACTCTACTATACACTACACTACACTCTACACTATACTATACTCTACACTACACTACACTCTACTACACTACACTACACTCTACTCTACACTATACTCTACACTACACTACACTCTACTACACTACACTCTACACTATACTATACACTACACTACACTACACTCTACACTATACTCTACACTACACTCTACACTATACTCTACACTACACTCTACTCTACTACACACACTACACTACACTACACTCTACTCTACTACACACACTACACTACACTACACTCTACTCTACTACACACACTACACTCTACACTATACTCTACACTACACTCTACTACACACACTACACTACACTACACTCTACTCTACTACACACACTACACTACACTCTACACTATACTCTACACTACACTACACTCTACTACACTACACTTTACTCTACTACACTACACTCTACTCTACTACACACACTACACTACACTCTACACTATACTCTACACTACACTCTACACTATACTCTACACTACACTATACACTACACTACACTCTACTCTACTACACACACTACACTACACTCTACACTATACTCTACACTACACTCTACTACACTACACTTTACTCTACACTACACTCTACACTATACTCTACACTACACTCTACTCTACTACACACACTACACTACACTACACTCTACTCTACTACACACACTACACTACACTACACTCTACTCTACTACACACACTACACTCTACACTATACTCTACACTACACTCTACACTATACTCTACACTACACTCTACTACACACACTACACTACACTCTACACTACACTCTACACTACACTCTACACTACACTCTACACTACACTCTACTCTACTACACACACTACACTACACTCTACACTATACTCTACACTACACTACACTCTACTACACTACACTCTACACTATACTCTACACTACACTACACTCTACACTACACTCTACACTACACTCTACACTACACTACACTCTACTACACTACACTCTACTACACACACTACACTACACTCTACACTATACTCTACACTATACTCTACACTATACTCTACACTACACTATACACTACACTACACTACTCTACTACACACACTACACTACACTCTACTCTACTACACACACTACACTCTACACTATACTCTACACTACACTACACTCTACTACACTACACTACACTATACTCTACTGCACACACTACACTCTACACTATACTCTACACTACACTCTACACTACACTACACACTACACTCTACACTATACTCTACACTACACTACACTCTACTACACTACACTTCACTCTACTACACACACTACACTACACTCTACACTATACTCTACACTACACTCTACACTACACTCTACACTACACTACACTCTACTACACTACACTCTATTACACTACACTCTATTACACTACACTCTATTACACTACACACACTACACTACACTCTACACTATACTACACTATACTCTACACTACACTCTACTACACACACTACACTACACTACACTACACACTATACTCTACACTACACTACACACTATACTCTACACTACACTCTACTACACTACACTCTACTCTACTACACACACTACACTCTACTACACTACACTCTACTCTACTACACACACTACACTACACTCTACACTACACTCTACACTACACTACACTCTACTACACTACACTACACTCTACTACACACACTACACTATACTCTACACTACACTCTACTACACACACTACACTCTACACTATACTCTACACTATACTCTACACTACACTACACTCTACTACACTACACTCTACACTATACTCTACACTACACTCTACTACACTACACTACACTCTACTACACACACTACACTACACTCTACACTACACTCTACTCTACACACTACACTACACTCTACACTATACTCTACACTACACTACTACACTACACTACACTCTACTCTACTACACACACTACACTCTACACTATACTCTACAGTACACTACACTCTACTACACTACACTACACTCTACTACACACACTACACTACACTCTACACGATACTCTACACTACACTCTACTACACTACACTATACTCCACACACTACACTACACTCTACACTATACTACTCTACACTACACTCTGCTCTACACTACACTGTACTGTACACTATACTATACTCTACACTACACTATACTGTACACTATACTATACTCTACACTACAACACTACACTACTCTACACTACACTCTACACTACACTACTCTACACTACACTCTACACTACACTACACTCTGCTCTACACTACACTATACTGTACACTATACTATACTCTACTCTACACTATACTCTGCTCTACACTACACTCTACACTACACTATACTCTGCTCTGCTCTACTCTACTGTGTGTGTGTATATTGTGTGTGTAGAGTGTGTGTGTATAGAGTGTGTGTGTGTGTGTGTATTGTGTGTGTGTGTGTACAGTAGGGATGCAGTGGTTCTCAGTATTTTATGGATCTGTTCTGTTTGATAGATTGTTAGATGGATGGTGATATTTTGGTGATTTTTCGGTGCTGCAGTATCAGAGGAGTGATCGCTCTGAGTGAAGCACAGCCCCGCAGTACAGAGGTCTGTAGGAGAGCAGACTCCCCGTCCTCCTTCCCCCGCCCTGCTCCTCCCTCTCCACCCCAAAACCCCGCCCACCCGCTGTTCTTTACTTTTAACAGAAGATAAAACTCTTTAATTTCAGTTTGCTAATTCCCTGTTAAGAAAATAACAGCGCTCTCTGGTTCTGGTGATAAAACTGTAATGTTTTATTCGTGGTTGCTGATTGGATACGTTCTGTGTATTCTGTCTACTGAGAGATAATCAGGACTGCTCAGGACTCGGGGGACACAGGTTAGAGCAGTAGGAGAGGCAGAGAACGAGCGAGAGGAGAAATACAGCAATTATAGTATTATAGAGGGAGCGCCGTGGTTGCCTGTGCCCGGCGTGAGGGAGCGCCGTGGTTGCCTGTGCCCGGCGTGAGGGAGCGCTGCGGTTGGCTGTGCCCGGCGTGAGGGAGAGCTGTGGTTGGCTGTGCCCGGCGTGAGGGAGAGCTGTGGTTGACTGTGCCCGGCTCGAGGGAGCGCTGCGGTTGACTGTGCCCGGCGTGAGGGAGAGCTGTGGTTGGCTGTGCCCGGCGTGAGGGAGAGCTGTGGTTGGCTGTGCCCGGCGTGAGGGAGAGCTGTGGTTGGCTGTGCCCGGCGTGAAGGAGCGGCGCGGTTGGCTGTGCCCGGCGTGAAGGAGCGCTGCGGTTGGCTGTGCCCGGCGTGAGGGAGCGCTGCGGTTGGCTGTGCCCGGCGTGAGGGAGCGCCGCGGTTGGCTGTGCCCGGCGTGAGGGAGCGCCGCGGTTGGCTGTGCCCGGCGTGAGGGAGCGCCGCGGTTGGCTGTGCCCGGCGTGAGGGAGCGCTGCGGTTGGCTGTGCCCGGCGTGAGGGAGCGCTGTGGTTGGCTGTGCCCGGCGTGAGGGAGCGCCGCGGTTGGCTGTGCCTGCCGTGAGGGAGCGCTGTGGTTGGCTGTGCCCGGCGTGAGGGAGCGCTGCGGTTGGCTGTGCCCGGCGTGAGGGAGCGCTGCGGTTGGCTTCAGGGTTGAGTTTCAGTCAGCAGATGAAGCACAGTGTGATATCATATTTTTTTTAAAGCTCACCTTCCGCGAAAATCCGATTTTTCTTGTTTTTTGTGGAATACAGTAGGTCTCTCCGAGTTGAATGTGTACACCTGCACATTAAACTGTTTTGCAGCCCCCATTGTCTGCAGGAGCTAAGCAAAGAAATCCCCCCTCCCCCCCTCCGAAAAACGGGTGAATTTTGAATTATCTTTCTGCCTACGTAGGCAGAAACTCACAGACCAGCCCACCTTGGCTCGAGAAACTCCCAGAGGCGGAGCTGAAGCGACGCAACATCACCGCTCATCAGTTAGGAGGTGGGAGGCAGTGAGCGGCAGAGCGGCGGAGGGGCGTCGCAGTGCTCCTAGCCAATCAGAGGAGAGATATTTGCATGCTGTTTGCATGTATGAATATTCATGAGCAAAGCTGGAATCCGGTCATTTTGGACACACCCCTAAAACAGTCCATTAAAAAAGAGCTATACAGAGACACCTGAGCACTTTTTTTTTACAAAAACGGCTCACATGTCATTCATTCATACTAGAGACCACAACTAGACATTTTAAAATGAAAGAAAAAACGACGGAAGGTGAGCTTTAAATATGTGACTGGTTGACAGTATTCGATGGTTGAGTTAACTGAATGAAAGCGCAGTGAAAGTTCTACTAAATTCTAATTACCAGCTGTTCCCTTCTGCCTTTAAAACACTGATGATCGTTCTTACCCTCCTCCTTCCCCACCGCCTCCAGATTGGTCTCGTTTGGTTGACTCCGCCCCTGTCTCTGTATCCAACGTACGACAGGATCTGCAGAGCCCAGCTGTATGCAGTCCTGGTCCGATGACGGGCTCTACGCCACAGACTCTACTGGAAGAGACTGTTTCTAGATCTCCTCTCTATAATACCAGTAAATAGTTCAACTAACAACATTCCTTCTGGAGTCGTAAAAGTAGAAATAATATTCCTGTTTACATTTCATATTACTGCACTTTATTTAAATTAGCCTGTTTTTGATTAAAGTAAGAATAAGTGTGATTTTAATTCATCTGATGCTTTTTTCTGTTGATTTTTGGCTCTGTGAGAGAGCAGGAGCTCTGTGTTGATTTAAAACAGAAAGGGGTGAAACTGTGCTGCACGGAGCTAAATAATATTAATATATCAAAACCCAACCCAAACCCAAGAACCGCTGCATCCCTAGTGTAGTGTAGTGTAGTGTAGTGTAGTGTAGTGTAGTGTAGTGTGTAGTGTAGTGTGTAGTGTAGTGTAGTGTAGTGTAGTGTAGTGTAGTGTGTAGTGTAGTGTGTAGTGTAGTGTAGTGTAGTGTAGTGTAGTGTAGTGTGTGTAGTGTAGTGTGTAGTGTAGTGTAGTGTGTGTAGTGTAGTGTGTGTAGTGTAGTGTGTAGTGTAGTGTAGTGTAGTGTAGTGTAGTGTGTGTAGTGTAGTGTAGTGTAGTGTAGTGTAGTGTAGTGTAGTGTAGTGTGTGTAGTGTAGTGTGTAGTGTAGTGTAGTGTGTGTAGTGTAGTGTGTAGTGTAGTGTAGTGTAGTGTAGTGTAGTGTAGTGTAGTGTAGTGTAGTGTAGTGTAGTGTGTAGTGTAGTGTAGTGTAGTGTGTGTAGTGTAGTGTAGTGTGTGTAGTGTAGTGTAGTGTAGTGTGTAGTGTAGTGTGTGTAGTGTAGTGTAGTGTAGTGTGTAGTGTAGTGTAGTGTAGTGTGTAGTGTGTAGTGTAGTGTAGTGTGTAGTGTAGTGTAGTGTAGTGTAGTGTGTAGTGTAGTGTAGTGTAGTGTAGTGTAGTGTGTGTGTAGTGTAGTGTAGTGTAGTGTGTAGTGTAGTGTGTGTAGTGTAGTGTAGTGTGTAGTGTAGTGTGTAGTGTAGTGTAGTGTGTAGTGTAGTGTAGTGTGTAGTGTAGTGTAGTGTAGTGTAGTGTAGTGTAGTGTGTAGTGTAGTGTGTGTAGTGTAGTGTGTGTAGTGTAGTGTGTGTAGTGTAGTGTGTGTAGTGTAGTGTAGTGTAGTGTAGTGTGTAGTGTAGTGTGTGTAGTGTGTGTAGTGTAGTGTGTGTAGTGTAGTGTAGTGTAGTGTGTAGTGTAGTGTAGTGTAGTGTGTAGTGTAGTGTAGTGTAGTGTGTAGTGTAGTGTAGTGTGTAGTGTAGTGTGTAGTGTGTGTAGTGTAGTGTAGTGTAGTGTAGTGTAGTGTGTAGTGTGTGTAGTGTAGTGTGTGTAGTGTAGTGTGTGTAGTGTGTAGTGTAGTGTGTAGTGTAGTGTAGTGTAGTGTAGTGTAGTGTAGTGTAGTGTGTAGTGTAGTGTAGTGTGTGTAGTGTAGTGTGTGTAGTGTAGTGTGTGTAGTGTAGTGTAGTGTAGTGTGTAGTGTAGTGTAGTGTAGTGTGTGTAGTGTAGTGTGTGTAGTGTAGTGTGTGTAGTGTAGTGTAGTGTAGTGTAGTGTGTAGTGTAGTGTGTGTAGTGTAGTGTGTAGTGTAGTGTGTGTAGTGTAGTGTAGTGTGTAGTGTGTAGTGTAGTGTGTAGTGTAGTGTAGTGTAGTGTAGTGTAGTGTGTAGTGTAGTGTAGTGTAGTGTAGTGTGTAGTGTAGTGTAGTGTAGTGTGTAGTGTAGTGTAGTGTAGTGTGTGTGTAGTGTAGTGTAGTGTAGTGTAGTGTAGTGTAGTGTAGTGTAGTGTGTGTGTGTAGTGTAGTGTAGTGTAGTGTGTGTGTAGGTGTGTTAGTGTAGTGTAGTGTAGTGTAGTGTAGTGTAGTGTAGTGTGTAGTGTAGTGTGTGTGTGTGTAGTGTAGTGTTGTAGTGTGTGTAGTGTAGTGTAGTGTGTGGTGTGTGTAGTGTAGTGTTGTGTAGTGTAGTGTGTGTAGTGTAGTGTAGTGTAGTGTAGTGTAGTGTAGTGTGTAGTGTAGTGTGTGGTGTGTGTAGTGTTGTGTGTGTGTGTAGTGTGTGTAGTGTTGTGTGTGTAGTGTAGTGTGTAGTGTGTGTAGTGTAGTGTAGTGTGGTAGTGTAGTGTTGTGTAGTGTGTGTGTGTGTGTAGTGTAGTGTGTGTGTGTTGTGTAGTGTGTGGTGTGTGTGTGTGTGTAGTGTTGTGTGTGTGTGTGTGTGTGTGTGTGTGTGTAGTGTGTGTTGTGTAGTGTGTAGTGTAGTGTTGTGTGTGTAGTGTAGTGTTGTGTAGTGTAGTGTGTGTGTGTAGTGTAGTGTGTGTAGTGTGTGTGTAGTGTGTGTGTGTAGTGTGTGAGTGTAGTGTAGTGTAGTGTTGTAGTGTAGTGTGTGTGGTAGTGTAGTGTGGTGTAGGTGTAGTGTGTGTGTGTAGTGTGTGTGTGGGTGTGTGTGTAGTGTAGTGTGTTGTGTAGTGTTGTGTTTGGTGTGTGTGGGTGTGGTGTGTGGGTGTGTGTGTGTGGTAGTGTGGTGTAGTGTTGTGTGTAGTGTGTGTGTGTGTGTGTGTAGTGGTGTGTAGTGTGTGGTGTAGTGTGGGTGTGTGTGGTGGTAGTGTGTGTGTGTGTGTGGTGTAGTGTGTGTGTGTGTGTGTTGGTTGTGTGTGTGTAGTGTTGTGTGTGTGTAGTGGTGTGTGTGTGTTGTGTGTGTGTGTGTAGTGTGTGTAGTGTAGTGTGTGTTGTGTTGTGTAGTGGTTGTGTAGTGTGTTGTGGTGTGTGTGTGTGTGTGTGTAGTGTGTGTAGTGTGTGTGTGTAGTGTGTGTAGTGTGTGTGTGTGTAGTGTGTAGGTGTGTGTAGTGTAGTGTGTGTGTGTGGTGTAGTGTTGTGTAGTGTGTGTGTAGTGTAGTGTGTGTAGTGTGTGTGTAGTGTAGTGTAGTGTGTGTAGGTGTGTGTGTTGTGGTGGTAGTGTGTGGTGTGTTGTGGGTTGTGTAGTGTGTGTGTGTAGTGTGTGGGTGTGTGTGTGTGTAGTGTGTTGGTGTGGTGTGTAGTGTTGTGTAGTGTGTGTGGTGTGTTGGTGTTGTGTGTGTGTGTGTGGGTTGTGTGTGTGTGTAGTGTGTGTGTGTGTGTGTGTTGTGTGTGTTGTGTGTGTTGTGTTGTGTGGTGTGTGTTGTGTAGTGTGTGTAGTGTAGTGTAGTGTGTGTGTGGTGTGTGGTGTGTTGTGTTGGTGTAGTGTGTTGTGGTTGTGTGTAGTGTGTGTGTGTGTGTGTGTAGTGTGTGGTGTTGTGTGTAGTGTGGTTGTAGTGTTGTGTAGTGTAGTGGTGTGTGTGGTGTGTGTTGGTGTAGTGTGTGTGTGTGTGTGTGTAGTGTAGTGTGTGTGTGTGGAGTGTAGTGTGTGTGTGGTGTGTGTTGGGTGTGTGTGTGTGTTGTGTGTGGTGGTGTGTGTAGTGTGTGTGTGTGGGTGTGTTGGGTTGTGTGTGTGTGTGTGTGGTGGGTGTGTAGTGTGTGTGTGTGTGTGTGTAGTGGTAGTGTGTGTGTGTAGTGTAGTGTAGTGTAGTGGTGGTGTAGTGTAGTGTGTGTAGTGGGTGTGTGTAGTGTGTGTGTGGTGTGTGTTGTAGTGTGTGTGTGTTGGTAGTGTAGTGTGTGTAGTGTGTTGTGTGTGTAGGGTGTGTGTTGTGTGTGTGTAGTGTGTGTTGGTGTGTGGTGTGTGTGTGTGTGTTGTGTGTGTAGTGTGTGGTAGGTGTGGTGTAGGTGGGTGTGTTGTGTGTGTGTGTGGTGTGGTGTGTTGTGTGTGGTAGTGTAGTGTGTTGTGTTGTGTAGTGTAGTGTAGGTGTGTTGTGTGTTGTGTAGGTGTGTGTGTAGTGTGTGTGTGTGTGTGGTGTAGTGTGTGTGTGTGTAGTGTGTGTGTGTGTGTGTGTGTGTTGTGTAGTGTGTGTGTGTGTGTTGTGTGTGTTGTGTTGTAGTGTGGTGTGTGTGTTGGTGTGTGTGGTGTTGGTGTGTTGGGTGGTGTGTGTGTGTGTGTGTGTGGTAGTGTGGTGTGGTGTGTGTGTGTGTGTGTGAGTGGTGTGTTGTGTAGTGTAGTGGTGTGTGTGTGTGTGGTGTGTGTGTGTAGTGTGGTGTTGTGTTGTGTAGTGGTGTGTGTGTGTGTAGGGTGTGTGTGTGTGGTTGTGTGGTGTGTGTGGGTTGTGTTGGTGGGTTGTGTGGTGTGTGTTGGGTGTGGGTGTGTGGTGTGGTGTGTGGGTGGTGGTGGTGTGTGTTGTGGTGTGGTGTGTGTGTGTGGTGTGTGTAGTGTGGTGTGTGTAGTGTAGTGTGTGTGTGGGTGTGGTGTGTTGGTGTAGTGTTGTGTAGTGTGTGTAGTGTGTGTGTGTGTGTTGTGTAGTGTTGTGTGTGTGTGTGGTGTGTGTGTGTGTGGTGTGTGTGTGTTGGGTAGTGTGTGTGGTGTGTGTGGTGTGTGTGTGTGTGTGTGTAGTGGTGGGTGTGTGTTGTGTTGTGTGTGTGTGTAGTGTGTGTTGGTGTGTGTTGGTGTTGTGTGTGTGGTGTGTGTGTGTGGGGTGTGTGTAGTGGGTGTAGTGTGGTGTGGTAGTGTGTGGTGGTGTGTGTGTGTGTGTGTGTGGTGTGTGTGTGTGGTGTGGTGTGTGTGTTGTGTTGTGTGGTAGTGTGGTGTGTGTGTGTAGTGTGTGTGTGTTGTGGTGTAGTGTAGTGTGTGTGTGTGTAGTGTGTGTGGGTGTAGTGTGTGGGTGGTGTGTAGTGTGTGTGTAGTGTGTGTGTGTGTGTAGTGTAGTGTGTGTGTGTGTGTAGTGTTGTGTGTTGTGTAGTGTGTGTGTGTGTGTGTGTGGTGTAGTGTGTGTGTGTGTGGTTGTGTTGTGTGTAGTGTGTGTGTGTGTGTAGTGTAGTGTGTGTTGGTGTGTGTGTGTGTGTTGTGTAGTGTAGTGTAGTGTGTGTGTGTAGTGTGTGGTGTAGTGTGTGTGTGTAGTGTTGTGTGTGTGGTGTTGTGTGTGTAGTGTTGTGTAGTGTAGTGTTGTGGTGTAGTGTGTGTGTAGTGTAGTGTAGTGTGTGTTGTGTAGTGTGTGTAGTGTGTGTGTGTGTGTAGTGTGTGTAGTGTGTGGTGTGTGTAGTGTGTGTGTGTAGTGTAGTGTAGTGTGTGTAGTGTGTGTGTGTGTAGTGTGTGTGTGTAGTGTAGTGTGTGTGGTAGTGTGTGTGTGTGTAGTGGTGTGTAGTGTAGTGTGTGTAGTGTAGTGTGTGTGTGTGTGTGTGGTGTAGTGTGTGTGGTAGTGTAGTGTGTGTAGTGTAGTGTAGTGTGTGTTGGTGTGTAGTGTAGTGTGTGTGTGTGTAGTGTGTGTGTGTGTGGTGTGTGTGTAGTGTAGTGTGTGTGTGTGTTGTGTAGTGTGTGTGTTGTGTGTGTAGTGTGTGTTGTGTAGTGTGTGTGTAGTGTGTGTGTTGTGTAGTGTGTGGTGTAGTGTAGTGTGTGTGTGTGTGTAGTGTGTGTAGGTGTGTAGTGTAGTGTGTGTAGTGTTGTGTAGTGTAGTGTGTGTGTGTGTGTGTGTAGTGTAGTGTAGTGTGTGTAGTGTGTGTAGTGTAGTGTGTGTGTGTGTGTTGTGGTGTGTGTAGTGTGGTGTGTAGTGTAGTGTGTGTGTGTGTGTGTGTAGTGTAGTGTGTGTAGTGTAGTGTGTGTGTGTGTGTGTAGTGTAGTGTGTGTGTGTGTGTGTGTGTAGTGTGTGTGTGTAGTGGGTGTAGTGTGTGTGTGGTGTGTGTGTGTGTGTGGTGTAGTGTAGTGTGTGTGTGTAGTGGTGTGTAGTGTGTGTGTAGTGTGTGTGTGTAGTGTGTGTAGTGTGTGTAGTGTGTGTGTGTGTGTAGTGTGTGTGTGTGTGTGTGTGTGTGGTGTGTAGTGTAGTGTGTGTAGTGTGTGTAGTGTAGTGTGTGTGTGTGTAGGGTGTAGTGGGTGTGTGTGTGTAGTGTGTGTGTGTAGTGTGTGTAGTGTAGTGTGTGTAGTGTGTGTAGTGTGTGTAGTGTAGTGTGTGTGTGTGTAGTGTAGTGTGTGTAGTGTTGTGTTAGTGTAGTGTGTGTGTGTGGTGTGTGTGTGTAGTGTGTGTGTGTAGTGTAGTGTGTGTGTGTAGTGTGTGTAGTGTGTGTGTTGTGTGTGTGTAGTGTGTGTGTAGTGTAGTGTGTAGTGTAGTGTGTAGTGTAGTGTAGGGTGTGTAGTGTGTGTGTGTGTGTGTAGTGGGTGTGTGTAGTGTGTGTGTGTGTAGTGGGTGTGTGTGTGTGTGTGTGGTGTGTGTAGTGGGTGTGTGTGTTGTGTGTGTGTGTGGTGTGTGTGTAGTGTGTGTGGGTGTGTGTGTGGGTGTGTGGTGTGTGTGTGGGGTGGTGTGTGTGTGTGTGTGTGTGTGTGTGTGTGTGTGTGTGGTGTGTGTGTGGTGTGTGTGTGTGTGTGTGTGTGTTGTGTGTGTGTGTGTGTGTGTGTGTGTGTGTGTGTGTGTGTGTGTGTGGGTGTGTGTAGTGTGTGTGTGTGTGTTGTGTTGTGTGTGTAGTGTGTGTGTGTGGTTGTGTGTGTGTAGTGTGGTAGTGTAGTGTGTGTAGTGTGTGTGTGTGGTTGTGTGTGTGTATGTGTGTGGTGTGGGTGTGTGTGTGTGTGTGTGTGGGTGTGTGTGTAGTGTGTGTGGTGTGTGTAGTGTGTGTAGTGTGTGTGTAGTGTGTGTGTAGTGTGGTGGTGTGGTGTGTGTGTGTGTGTTGTGTGTGTGTAGTGTGTGTGTAGTGTGTGTGTAGTGTGTGTGTAGTGTGTGTGTAGTGTGTGTGTAGTGTGTGTTTGTGTGTGTGTGTGTGTGTGTGTAGTGTGTGGTTGTGTGTGTGTGTGTTGTGTGGTGTGTGTGTGTGTAGTGTGTGTGTGTGTGTGTGTGTGTGTGTGTGTGTGTGTGTGGGTGTAGTGTGTGTGTAGTGTGTGTGTAGTGTGTGTTGTGTGTGTAGTGTGTGTGTGTGTGTGTTGGTGTAGTGTGTGTGTAGTGTGTGTGTAGTGTGTGTGTAGTGTGTGTGTGTGTGTTGTGTGTGTAGTGTGTGTGTGTAGTGTGTGTGTGTGTGTGTGTGTGTGTAGTGTGTGTGTGTGTGTGTGTGTGTGGTGTAGTGTGTGTGTGTGTGTGTTGTGTGTAGTGTGTGTGTGTGTGTGTTGTGTGTGTGTTAGTGTGTGTTGTGTGTGTGTAGTGTGTGTGTAGTGTGTGTGTAGTGTGTGTGTAGTGTGTGTGTAGTGTGTTCTGTGTATACCTGCAGATCAGTGGTTCTCCTAAAGCTCCGCCCAGCTTGTGTAAAGCGTCACTGAAAGCAGATCTGAGCTGAGAGTAATCAGGTCTCTCAGTAGTGAAGACCAACCACCTGAGACAGGTAACTCTGTAACCCACCTACACACACACACACACACACACACACATTATACACACACACATTATACACACACACATTATACACACACACACACACATTATACACACACACACTACACACACTATACACTAAACTACACTACACACTACACACACACTCACACACACACTATACACTAAACTACACTACACTACACACACACACACACACACACACATTATACACACACTCATTATACACACACACCGTACACACACACACACCGTATACACACACACACACACCATACACAAACACACACACACCGTACACACACAAACACACACACATTTCTTTTTCCATTTCATTCAGTTTTTTATCTACAGACGCTGAAAATTTAAGTGAATATTAGTGAATATAAGTGTATATTATCGAATATAGGTGAATATTGGTGAATATTGGTGAATATTGGTGAATATTGGTGAATATTAGTGAATATAGGTGAATATTGGTGAATATAAGTGAATATTGGTGAATATTGGTGAATATTAGTGAATATTGGTGAATATTGGTGAATATTGGTGAATATTGGTGAATATTGGTGAATATTGGTGAATATTGGTGAATATTGGTGAATATAGGTGAATATTGGTGAATATAAGTGAATATTGGTGAATATTGGTGAATATTGGTGAATATTGGTGAATATTGGTGAATATTGGTGAATATTGGTGAATATTGGTGAATATTAGTGAATATTAGTGTTACAGAACTGCATAGATTCATTAGTCTCCACATACCTGATATTCTCCTCTTCTTAAAACAGGAACTCATCAGTCCGAGAACATCAGCCATATATCTGTTCACACAAACACACACTCTACATCACCTGCACATATATATCTATATAATTAATGTGGAATATATAATAATAATAATAATAATAATAATAATAATAATAATAATAATAATAATAATAATAATAATAATCTATAATAATAATAATAAAGTTTATATAAAGGTAAAGATGATGTTACTTCTCTTTCTCAGCGCAGATAACCGAGCCGCTCGGAGTGGCGTCGCTCCACGGCAGAGAACCCGTCATCCAGCACAGCAAACAGAACCCCAGAGACTGCAGATCACTGCGCCGAGACGGACCTGCGCACAATCACACACATCACTACTGACTCACTACTGACTCACTACTGACTCACTACTGACTCACTACTGACCAGCTACTGACCACCTGGATCTGTGAGCTGCATTTGATACTGGTTGGTTGGATGTTATTATCTCTGTTAGGTGTGATTATCTGTATTAGATGTGATGAGATGTGATTATCTGTATTAGATGAGATTAGATGTGATTATCTGTATTAGATGTGATGAGATGTGATTATCTGTATTAGATGAGATGAGATGTGATTATCTGTATTTGATGAGATTAGATGTGATTATCTGTATTAGATGTGATGAGATGTGATTACCCGCCCCCTTGTGTGAGTCCAGGCTGATGAAGTTGAGGTTTCCCTGGTGGGGGGTGCGGCTCCCCTCCCGGTACTCCACATGTTTCCCTCCCGGACAGAACCGGAACGCGTGACCAAACCCCGACAGGAACACCTGAACACACCCCGGAAATAATCCAGATTAAACTAGAATAATCCAGATTAAACTAGAATAATCCAGATTAAATCTGAGTAATAGAGTGAGTATGGGGGCGCTGACCCGCGAGGGGGCGCTGGTGCTGATGTAGACGTTTCCCGCGTGGAGATCCGCGTGAGCGTATTCATTCTCATGTATAAATTCCAGAGCGTCCAACTAAAACAAAACATCTAATAAACAAACAAATACAAACAAACAAACAAACAAACGTTCTGATCTGATAAAGAACACAGCGGCTCACCAGACGCAGCGCCA
>NW_026040053.1:886455-916455 GCF_023375975.1 Astyanax mexicanus
TAGGTGGGGGTCAGTTTATGTGTAGGTGGGGTTATAGGTGGAGGTGTAGGTGAGGGTGTAGGTGGGGGTCAGTATCTGTGTAGGTGGAGGTGTAGGTGAGGGTGTAGGTGGGGGTCAGTATCTGTGTGGGTGGGGGGGTAGGTGGGGGTGTGGGGGAGGGTGTGGGGGGGGGTCAGTACCTGTGTAGGTGAGGGTGTAGGTGAGGGTGTAGGTGGGGGTCAGTATCTGTGTAGGTGAGGGTGTAGGTGAGGGTGTAGGTGGGGGTCAGTATCTGTGTGGGTGGGGGGGTAGGTGGGGGTGTGGGGGAGGGTGTGGGGGGGGTCAGTATCTGTGTAGGTGAGGGTGTAGGTGAGGGTCAGTATCTGTGTAGGTGGGGGTGTAGGTGAAGGTGTAGGTGAGGGTCAGTATCTGTGTGGGTGGGGGGGTAGGTGGGGGTGTAGGTGAGGGTGTAGGTGGGGGTCAGTACCTGTGTAGGTGAGGGTGTAGGTGGGGGTCAGTACCTGTGTAGGTGAGGGTGTAGGTGGGGGTGTAGGTGAAGGTGTAGGTGGGGGGGTAGGTGAGGGTGTAGGTGAGGGTGTAGGTGGGGGTCAGTACCTGTGTGGGTGGGGTGGGTAGGTGGGGGTGTGGGGGAGGGTGTAGGTGGGGGTCAGTATCTGTGTAGGTGGGGTGGGTAGGTGGGGGTGTGGGGGAGGGTGTAGGTGGGGGTCAGTATCTGTGTGGGTGGGGGGGTAGGTGAGGGTGTAGGTGAGGGTGTAGGTGAGGGTGTAGGTGGGGGTCAGTACCTGTGTGGGTGGGGGGGTAGGTGAGGGTGTAGGTGAGGGTGTAGGTGGGGGTGTAGGTGGGGGTCAGTATCTGTGTGGGTGGGGGGGTAGGTGAGGGTGTAGGTGAGGGTGTAGGTGAGGGTGTAGGTGGGGTGGGTAGGTGGGGGTGTGGGGGAGGGTGTAGGTGGGGGTCAGTATCTGTGTGGGTGGGGGGGTAGGTGAGGGTGTAGGTGAGGGTGTAGGTGAGGGTGTAGGTGGGGGTCAGTACCTGTGTGGGTGGGGGGGTAGGTGAGGGTGTAGGTGAGGGTGTAGGTGGGGGTGTAGGTGGGGGTCAGTATCTGTGTGGGTGGGGGGGTAGGTGAGGGTGTAGGTGAGGGTGTAGGTGAGGGTGTAGGTGGGGGTCAGTATCTGTGTGGGTGGGGGGGTAGGTGAGGGTGTAGGTGAGGGTGTAGGTGAGGGTGTAGGTGAGGGTGTAGGTGGGGGTCAGTACCTGTGTGGGTGGGGGGGTAGGTGAGGGTGTAGGTGAGGGTGTAGGTGAGGGTGTAGGTGGGGGTGTAGGTGGGGGTCAGTATCTGTGTGGGTGGGGGGGTAGGTGAGGGTGTAGGTGAGGGTGTAGGTGAGGGTGTAGGTGGGGGTGTAGGTGGGGGTCAGTATCTGTGTGGGTGGGGGGGTAGGTGAGGGTGTAGGTGAGGGTGTAGGTGAGGGTGTAGGGGGGGGGGGTCAGTACCTGTGTGGGTGGGGGGGTAGGTGAGGGTGTAGGTGAGGGTGTAGGTGGGGGTGTAGGTGGGGGTGTAGGTGGGGGTCAGTATCTGTGTGGGTGGGGGGGTAGGTGAGGGTGTAGGTGAGGGTGTAGGGGGGGGGGGGTCAGTATCTGTGTGGGTGGGGGGGTAGGTGAGGGTGTAGGTGAGGGTGTAGGGGGGGGGGTCAGTATCTGTGTGGGTGGGGGGGTAGGTGAGGGTGTAGGTGAGGGTGTAGGTGGGGGTCAGTACCTGTGTGGGTGGGGGGGTAGGTGAGGGTGTAGGTGAGGGTGTAGGTGGGGGTCAGTATCTGTGTGGGTGGGGGGGTAGGTGAGGGTGTAGGTGAGGGTGTAGGTGAGGGTGTAGGTGGGGGTCAGTATCTGTGTGGGTGGGGGGGTAGGTGAGGGTGTAGGTGAGGGTGTAGGGGGGGGGGGGTCAGTATCTGTGTGGGTGGGGGGGTAGGTGAGGGTGTAGGTGAGGGTGTAGGTGAGGGTGTAGGTGGGGGTGTAGGGGGGGGGGGTCAGTATCTGTGTGGGTGGGGGGGTAGGTGAGGGTGTAGGTGAGGGTGTAGGTGGGGGTCATTACCTGTGTAGGTGGGGGGGTAGGTGGGGGTGTGGGGGAGGGTGTAGGTGGGGGTGTGGGGGAGGGTGTAGGTGGGGGTCAGTACCTGTGTAGGTGAGCTCCACATCACTCTGGATCAGCAGCTTCTCCAGCCTCCACTTCTTCCCTGACTGATCACAGAACTCCGCCCCCTCCTCCGGCTCCACCACACACACTCGCTTCACCTTCTTCCCCCGGCCTTTCGCTTATTACACACACACACACACACACACACACACACACATTATACACACACACATTATACACACACACATTATACACACACCTTTGATAAAGTGATCAGGCTTTATTATAAAAATATAAACTATATTCCAGAATTCCAGAAAGCTGCAGGAGAGCAGAGGAGAGATTTTTAATAAATACAACCAGAGTCCACTTTTACACAGGAGTTCATTTCTGCTTTTAGTATATTATTTATTACCCAGAAGAAAAAAGAAAATCCTTATTATTTTTTTGCTATGTTTTATATTGAAGCTGCAAAATTAATTCCATGCTGTTTTTTGTTTTCTAAACAAATACTGATAATTTAATATTACACTTTTATCATATCTACTGTATTTTGTATTTATTTAAAACATATTAAAATATGAGAAATTTCTTTATCACATCATCAAACCTTAACTTAACATGATAATAATAATATTTAATAGTAAATCTGAACCTGTATAAACAGTGTTTACTGGCGACGCGCTGCAGTTTTTTATTAGATTACTGAAGTTAAAATATGCTCTGCTGTTACTCTGATGTTAAACGGTTTTATAAAGATTAATTTTGTTTTATTTATATGTACCTGAGGGAGGAGTCTGAACAGGTGGAGGAGAAACGGTCTTCAGCTCCTCGTCCTCCTGCAGCTTCCGCTTCCAAGGAGACGTCAGACCCTGCAGTGCTGAAATAAAAACACATCCTTCATCACGACTTCATCACATCACGGCAGTGTGAACGGGCCAAATCGGATTTTTTAAAATCAGAGTCACTTTCATAAGTGGTCCTAAATCAGATACGTATCCGATCCACGTTCATGCGACATGAACTCTCTGTATGTTCTATAAATATACAGTACAGACAATAAAACTACTTAGAGTAGGTGTATCTGCAGACCTGGGGGCGGAGTCTGAGGTGAGGGGGCGGAGACTGTGGATTCTTTCTCTTCCTGCACTTTAGAGAACGCTGATCTCCGTTTCCCAGGTGATTTCACAAACTTCTGATCTGAAAAAACAAAATAAACAAAATGAAAGGATTTAATTTAGATTCAGTATCTGAGGGGTTCATCAGTTACCTGTGAGTCAGTAACTCACCTGTGCTGTGTGTAGCAGGTGGAGGTGGAGTAGCTGGACTGCACAGAATCTTGGTAGCTGATTGGCGAACGGACCGGATGGGCGAGCGAATCATCGCCGAGCAGCCAGACGCCTCAACAACAGCTAAACAGAGAAATTAATGTAAATATAATTTAATTTAATTCATCTAAAACATTTGAACTGACCCCGGATCAGCCATCAACTCCAATACAACTATAATAACCCACACGTTAGATTAAATAAATACTCAGAGGTAACAGAGGTAATTTATCATCACAGAAATATTTACTAGCAAAAATATCACATCTACAGATCAATAAATCCAGTCTGACTAATCACATGTTCTCAATAACATTTACACAGCCTTTTAGAAAATAATCAAAACTAAATACTAATGAGCATTTATACTAATCATAATTACAGTAGAGAAATGAGGAAATATAACATTTCTATTAGTAATAAAGTAATTATAGATATCTGTAACTGGAGTTTTGGTAGTGTGTATATAGTGTATAGTGTGTGTGTGTGTTTACCTGCAGTGTGGGGAGCAGGTGAGTCAGTAGTGTGTGTATAGTGTGTGTGTGTGTGTGTTTACCTGCGTTTTGGGGAGCAGGTGAGTCAGTAGTGTGCATATAGTGTATAGTGTGTGTGTATAGTTTGTGTGTGTTTACCTGCAGTGTGGGGAGCAGGTGGGTCAGTAGTGTGTATATAGTGTATAGTGTGTGTGTTTACCTGCAGTGTGGGGAGCAGGTGGGTCAGTAGTGTGTATATAGTGTATAGTGTGTGTGTTTACCTGCAGTGTGGGGAGCAGGTGAGTCAGTAGTGTGTATATAGTGTATAGTGTGTGTGTGTGTTTACCTGCAGTGTGGGGAGCAGGTGAGTCAGTAGTGTGTATATAGTGTATTGTGTGTGTGTGTGTTTACCTGCAGTGTGGGGAGCAGGTGAGTCAGTAGTGTGTATATAGTGTATAGTGTGTGTGTGTGTGTATAGTGTGTGTGTGTGTATAGTGTGTGTGTGTATAGTGTGTGTGTGTTTACCTGCGTTTTGGGGAGCAGGTGAGTCAGTAGTGTGTATATAGTGTATAGTGTGTGTGTGTGTTTACCTGCGTTTTGGGGAGCAGGTGGGTCAGTAGTGTGTATATAGTGTATAGTGTGTGTGTATAGTGTGTGTGTGTTTACCTGCAGTGTGGGGAGCAGGTGAGTCAGTAGTGTGTATATAGTGTATAGTGTGTGTGTGTGTTTACCTGCAGTGTGGGGAGCAGGTGAGTCAGTAGTGTGTATATAGTGTATAGTGTGTGTGTATAGTGTGTGTGTGTTTACCTGCAGTGTGGGGAGCAGGTGAGTCAGTAGTGTGTGTATAGTGTATAGTGTGTGTGTGTGTGTGTTTACCTGCGTTTTGGGGAGCAGGTGAGTCAGTAGTGTGCATATAGTGTATAGTGTGTGTGTATAGTTTGTGTGTGTTTACCTGCAGTGTGGGGAGCAGGTGGGTCAGTAGTGTGTATATAGTGTATAGTGTGTGTGTTTACCTGCAGTGTGGGGAGCAGGTGAGTCAGTAGTGTGTATATAGTGTATAGTGTGTGTGTGTTTACCTGCAGTGTGGGGAGCAGGTGAGTCAGTAGTGTGTATATAGTGTATAGTGTGTGTGTGTTTACCTGCAGTGTGGGGAGCAGGTGAGTCAGTAGTGTGTATATAGTGTATAGTGTGTGTGTGTGTTTACCTGCAGTGTGGGGAGCAGGTGGGTCAGTAGTGTGTATATAGTGTATAGTGTGTGTGTGTTTACCTGCAGTGTGGGTAGCAGGTGAGTCAGTAGTGTGTATATAGTGTATAGTGTGTGTGTGTGTTTACCTGCAGTGTGGGTAGCAGGTGAGTCAGTAGTGTGTATATAGTGTATAGTGTGTGTGTGTGTTTACCTGCAGTGTGGGGAGCAGGTGGGTCAGTAGTGTGTATATAGTGTATAGTGTGTGTGTTTACCTGCAGTGTGGGGAGCAGGTGAGTCAGTAGTGTGTATATAGTGTATAGTGTGTGTGTGTTTACCTGCAGTGTGGGTAGCAGGTGAGTCAGTAGTGTGTATATAGTGTATAGTGTGTGTGTGTTTACCTGCAGTGTGGGGAGCAGGTGAGTCAGTAGTGTGTATATAGTGTATAGTGTGTGTGTTTACCTGCAGTGTGGGGAGCAGGTGGGTCAGTAGTGTGTATATAGTGTATAGTGTGTGTGTGTGTTTACCTGCAGTGTGGGGAGCAGGTGAGTCAGTAGTGTGTATATAGTGTATAGTGTGTGTGTTTACCTGCAGTGTGGGGAGCAGGTGAGTCAGTAGTGTGTATATAGTGTATAGTGTGTGTGTGTGTTTACCTGCAGTGTGGGTAGCAGGTGAGTCAGTAGTGTGTATATAGTGTATAGTGTGTGTGTTTACCTGCAGTGTGGGTAGCAGGTGAGTCAGTAGTGTGTATATAGTGTATAGTGTGTGTGTTTACCTGCAGTGTGGGGAGCAGGTGAGTCAGTAGTGTGTATATAGTGTATAGTGTGTGTGTGTTTACCTGCAGTGTGGGGAGCAGGTGGGTCAGTAGTGTGTATATAGTGTATAGTGTGTGTGTTTACCTGCAGTGTGGGGAGCAGGTGGGTCAGTAGTGTGTATATAGTGTATAGTGTGTGTGTGTTTACCTGCAGTGTGGGTAGCAGGTGAGTCAGTAGTGTGTATATAGTGTATAGTGTGTGTGTTTACCTGCAGTGTGGGTAGCAGGTGAGTCAGTAGTGTGTATATAGTGTATAGTGTGTGTGTTTACCTGCAGTGTGGGTAGCAGGTGAGTCAGTAGTGTGTATATAGTGTATAGTGTGTGTGTGTTTACCTGCAGTGTGGGGAGCAGGTGGGTCAGTAGTGTGTATATAGTGTATAGTGTGTGTGTTTACCTGCAGTGTGGGGAGCAGGTGAGTCAGTAGTGTGTATATAGTGTATAGTGTGTGTGTTTACCTGCAGTGTGGGTAGCAGGTGAGTCAGTAGTGTGTATATAGTGTATAGTGTGTGTGTGTTTACCTGCAGTGTGGGGAGCAGGTGGGTCAGTAGTGTGTATATAGTGTATAGTGTGTGTGTTTACCTGCAGTGTGGGGAGCAGGTGGGTCAGTAGTGTGTATATAGTGTATAGTGTGTGTGTGTTTACCTGCAGTGTGGGGAGCAGGTGGGTCAGTAGTGTGTATATAGTGTATAGTGTGTGCGTGTGTGTTTACCTGCAGTGTGGGTAGCAGGTGAGTCAGTAGTGTGTATATAGTGTATAGTGTGTGTGTGTTTACCTGCAGTGTGGGTAGCAGGTGAGTCAGTAGTGTGTATATAGTGTATAGTGTGTGTGTGTTTACCTGCAGTGTGGGTAGCAGGTGAGTCAGTAGTGTGTATATAGTGTATAGTGTGTGTGTGTGTTTACCTGCAGTGTGGGGAGCAGGTGGGTCAGTAGTGTGTATATAGTGTATAGTGTGTGTGTTTACCTGCAGTGTGGGGAGCAGGTGAGTCAGTAGTGTGTATATAGTGTATAGTGTGTGTGTGTTTACCTGCAGTGTGGGTAGCAGGTGAGTCAGTAGTGTGTATATAGTGTATAGTGTGTGTGTGTGTTTACCTGCAGTGTGGGGAGCAGGTGAGTCAGTAGTGTGTATATAGTGTATAGTGTGTGCGTGTGTGTTTACCTGCAGTGTGGGGAGCAGGTGAGTCAGTAGTGTGTATATAGTGTATAGTGTGTGTGTTTACCTGCAGTGTGGGGAGCAGGTGAGTCAGTAGTGTGTATATAGTGTATAGTGTGTGTGTGTTTACCTGCAGTGTGGGTAGCAGGTGAGTCAGTAGTGTGTATATAGTGTATAGTGTGTGTGTTTACCTGCAGTGTGGGTAGCAGGTGAGTCAGTAGTGTGTATATAGTGTATAGTGTGTGTGTGTGTTTACCTGCAGTGTGGGGAGCAGGTGAGTCAGTAGTGTGTATATAGTGTATAGTGTGTGCGTGTGTGTTTACCTGCAGTGTGGGTAGCAGGTGAGTCAGTAGTGTGTATATAGTGTATAGTGTGTGTGTGTTTACCTGCAGTGTGGGGAGCAGGTGAGTCAGTAGTGTGTATATAGTGTATAGTGTGTGTGTTTACCTGCAGTGTGGGGAGCAGGTGAGTCAGTAGTGTGTATATAGTGTATAGTGTGTGTGTGTGTTTACCTGCAGTGTGGGTAGCAGGTGAGTCAGTAGTGTGTATATAGTGTATAGTGTGTGTGTTTACCTGCAGTGTGGGTAGCAGGTGAGTCAGTAGTGTGTATATAGTGTATAGTGTGTGTGTTTACCTGCAGTGTGGGGAGCAGGTGAGTCAGTAGTGTGTATATAGTGTATAGTGTGTGTGTGTTTACCTGCAGTGTGGGTAGCAGGTGAGTCAGTAGTGTGTATATAGTGTATAGTGTGTGTGTGTTTACCTGCAGTGTGGGGAGCAGGTGGGTCAGTAGTGTGTATATAGTGTATAGTGTGTGCGTGTGTGTTTACCTGCAGTGTGGGTAGCAGGTGAGTCAGTAGTGTGTATATAGTGTATAGTGTGTGTGTGTTTACCTGCAGTGTGGGTAGCAGGTGAGTCAGTAGTGTGTATATAGTGTATAGTGTGTGTGTGTGTTTACCTGCAGTGTGGGGAGCAGGTGAGTCAGTAGTGTGTATATAGTGTATAGTGTGTGCGTGTGTGTTTACCTGCAGTGTGGGGAGCAGGTGAGTCAGTAGTGTGTATATAGTGTATAGTGTGTGTGTTTACCTGCAGTGTGGGGAGCAGGTGAGTCAGTAGTGTGTATATAGTGTATAGTGTGTGTGTTTACCTGCAGTGTGGGGAGCAGGTGGGTCAGTAGTGTGTATATAGTGTATAGTGTGTGTGTTTACCTGCAGTGTGGGGAGCAGGTGGGTCAGTAGTGTGTATATAGTGTATAGTGTGTGTGTGTTTACCTGCAGTGTGGGTAGCAGGTGAGTCAGTAGTGTGTATATAGTGTATAGTGTGTGTGTTTACCTGCAGTGTGGGTAGCAGGTGAGTCAGTAGTGTGTATATAGTGTATAGTGTGTGTGTGTGTTTACCTGCAGTGTGGGGAGCAGGTGAGTCAGTAGTGTGTATATAGTGTATAGTGTGTGCGTGTGTGTTTACCTGCAGTGTGGGTAGCAGGTGAGTCAGTAGTGTGTATATAGTGTATAGTGTGTGTGTGTTTACCTGCAGTGTGGGTAGCAGGTGAGTCAGTAGTGTGTATATAGTGTATAGTGTGTGTGTGTGTTTACCTGCAGTGTGGGGAGCAGGTGGGTCAGTAGTGTGTATATAGTGTATAGTGTGTGTGTTTACCTGCAGTGTGGGGAGCAGGTGAGTCAGTAGTGTGTATATAGTGTATAGTGTGTGTGTTTACCTGCAGTGTGGGGAGCAGGTGAGTCAGTAGTGTGTATATAGTGTATAGTGTGTGTGTGTGTTTACCTGCAGTGTGGGGAGCAGGTGGGTCAGTAGTGTGTATATAGTGTATAGTGTGTGTGTTTACCTGCAGTGTGGGGAGCAGGTGGGTCAGTAGTGTGTATATAGTGTATAGTGTGTGTGTTTACCTGCAGTGTGGGGAGCAGGTGAGTCAGTAGTGTGTATATAGTGTATAGTGTGTGCGTGTGTGTTTACCTGCAGTGTGGGTAGCAGGTGAGTCAGTAGTGTGTATATAGTGTATAGTGTGTGTGTGTTTACCTGCAGTGTGGGTAGCAGGTGAGTCAGTAGTGTGTATATAGTGTATAGTGTGTGTGTGTGTGTTTACCTGCAGTGTGGGGAGCAGGTGGGTCAGTAGTGTGTATATAGTGTATAGTGTGTGTGTTTACCTGCAGTGTGGGGAGCAGGTGAGTCAGTAGTTGGGTTGAGGCTGAGGGTTCTGATGCTGTGGGCGGGTTCTGGTTCCGGTTCGGGTAGTTGGGGGAGTTTCTCTCCGCAGGTCGGGCAGAACCGGAACCCGGGCTGCAGCTTCGCCCCGCACTGCGGGCAGTAATGCAGAGCCATGATCCGGTTCTGATCTGGTTTAACTACACTCAATATAAACAGCAGTACTGTTATACTAGCCTAGCTTACCTCTGCACTACTGTACTCTTATATACTCCTCTACACTCAATTAAACTCTACTATACTCCAATTTACTCGGTGCTAGGGTTAATCACACACTCAATATACACAACCCAAACAGCAGTACTGATACATTAGCCTAGCGGAACTATACTCCTCTATAACGGTACTCTAATATACTCCTGTATACTTTACTATACCCGATTATGACTGATTAAAAACAGCTGTAGGAATAAATAATAAATAAAATGCGGCATTAAACCGGATTAAGCCGCTAGTAATCCGCTTTATAAACAGTAAATTAGCTTCCGCTAACTCAGCTAGCCACACTTTCACACTGTGACCCGTCACGTCACACCAGAACGGCGGCCGGTAAGGACCAATCTCCGCGCGCTTATAAAACGCGTTTTATCTTCTGAATAAACCCAGACATTAAATCACTGTTTAATTAATTACCCCCTATTATTATTATTATTAATATTAATGCGTTTAATCAACGCTTATCTCCCACACCAGTATTACATCCAATTCAACACGATTATTTATATATATTTATTTATATATATATTTGTATTAAACTGTACTTATAGTAAATATGTTTATCTGGTTTAGATTCTAATTTTATCCAGTTATCCATTAATTAATACAGATTACAGCCAGTGATAATAAACATAAAACATAAGAAATATTAGTTACATTATATACTCAGTTTTTAGGATTACAATAATATTAATTACAGTTTTAAAAACAGGAATATAGAAATTAAGTCTTTAAACAGGATTTCTGTTTAACTTTCCTCCACCACCTTCTTACCATTTTATACAGGATAAACCAGAACCAGAACATCCGGATCCAGAGAACCGGGTTCTCGGTTCTGAAGCTTCAGTAAAGCAGATGTGCTGTAAGGTTCTCCAAAACCTCACCCAATCAAAACCTTTCATTTTTACACCATCAACATTAAATTAAGTAATAAAACTAAAACAAAACATTTATTCAGTGTTTTCTGCAGTCAGTATCTGCACTGATTAAAAACACACAACTAAACACTCAATTACCTCAGAAATAATATAATAATAATATTAATCAAATTACATTAATGGACTGTTATTTTGGCTACACTGTGTTTCTGTTTTACAATATTACCAAAGCATTTCAACAACAACAAAAGACAACTTTATTTGCAGAAAAAAACTGTGAAAAAAGGCTGCGTTTCTTGGCCAACACGTTTTAGAGGGCAGTTCCAGAGTAAAGGATCTTTTTTTAATAACGCAACTGATGTATCCTTCCAGCTTTCAGCTACCCATAATTCACCACACGTCTGACACAAGGGAAAAAAATAGCAGAAGGAGTATTGGTGGATAATCGCAGGATAGTTATACTCCTAACTGCGCTCAAGCCAGCCTCCACTTCCAGACGCTCGATCAAACTACTACGCTTTCCCCAAATCCTGCATACACTAAAGATTACAGCAACATCGTGTGGAGAAACACATTTTAAAATAAAAGCCCCTCTCTTAAGTCATTCTGTTGTGGTACTGAAATGAACTCACCTGATATTACAGATCAATTTCAGTACATTACTTGTATGTTTCACTCATTTAATAACAGGACATTATGATGTATCATTTAAAAATAAAGTTTTTTTTAATTATAACAATTATATTATTTTAGACCTGTATTAAATTCACACATCATAATGTCCTGTTATCAAGTGATGTACTATCAAAACTAAGTGAAATTGATCTGTAATATCAGGCAGATTCATTTCAGTACCACATACAGAATGACCTGATATTAACAGGGGGCTTTTATTTTGAAACGTGTTCCTCCACACATTATTTCTGTAATCTTTAGTGTAAGTGTGATCTGGGAAACAGCGCAGCGGTTAGTTACGAGCATAGACTGTATATAGCTGGACAGAGCATCGTCTCTTAAAAGTGAAGCCACCACAGGTCGGGCGCCCCCTGCTGTTCGGTTTCAGAAAGCTGTGTAACCCCACCCATCCCCATAGGTTTCAATGGCAAAACAGAACAACTTTCAATCACGTTTTTTTCTAATATACTGTAATTCTACCTCCATTATTTAAATGCAGCAGCTAGTGTAACCTCTGCTCATATTGTCAAATTTTTATATCCCCACAGAATTCGGTTTTTAAAACGTTATTCAGCTCTATTCAAAAAAGGTGTGGTTATGGTAAAAGGGCTGCTTATGGGCGGGACCAATAACAGACCGTCAGCTCCGCCCTGCTCTGCAGCCTGTGACCTCGAGGCAGCCCTCAGGGGCGGGGTTATTTAAATGAGTAGGCGGTCTCTCCACAGCCTTTCTCCCTCCTCTGGTCTCTACTGCGCAGACTCTGGTCTCTGAATCGCCAAAATGGCGGAAGATTTTGGCTTCATTTTCATTGAATGAATGGGAACGGCGACACGGCGTCCATCTTTATATACAGTCTATGGTTACGAGTGTTTGGAAGTGGCGGCTGGGTTGGGCGCAGTTCTCTGTGGGACTCGAGTGTCTGAAGCTTTACTGGGAGTTGAACCGGTGATCCTGCACTTAGACCACTGCGCCACTTCCTGCTGGGTGTGTTTTAATGTGGGCGGAGTTTTGAAGAATCTGTCTTTACTCTGTAGTGTTTAATCACACCTACGTAACACCCAATAACACATAGGTATTAACCACTGACTCCGCCCCTCCCACTGTGCCTCACCTTTAACACACACTAATCTGCTGCCAGGGTTCATATATTTCATAACTGCATAAAAAATAAATTATATATTATTAAAAAAAAAAAGTTTTAATTTAAATGTTTAAATCAAACAAAAATATCGGACAATGGTTTAAGCTTTTTTTCCTAACAAAGTTTCTCATAGTCTCTAAATGAGGTAGGAAGCAAGCTTAAATTTGGACACAAGATTTAAAAGGGAACCTGACTTTTTAATTTTTAATTTAAATGACTTAAAGATTTAGATTTTTGGAGTGTAGTTTTAATTTCACTTCTGAAATCAACAGAAACTTACCTTTAAACAGCATCAGTTTTAAAACAGTGAGACCTACTGAAATACACTTAATAAAGAGGTATCTGTAAATAATAATTTATATATTTATAAATTCAGTATGTCATCTTGGTTATTTTTCACCCCTTAAAATGATCTGTTAAATATAATTTAGCACAACCAATAATTCTACATTAAACCACAGTAAATGTATTAATTAAATGCTTTAGAATAGGATCTAAATATACAGTATATACGATTCATATACTGCAAGTAGTTCTACATAGAATGTAATACAGGTGATCTGCAGGTACGGGGAATTTAAATTAAAGACCAGTTTCTCAACATAAAAAAATACTCAACACCAATATTAAAGCTTTCAGAATTTCCAGTAAGCTCAAGATTATTAACAAATTAATTTCACACTAAACAAAGTAACAGTATAAAATGATTCATTTTGATTTATTTTGTAAATAAAAAAAGTTAACTCAGGATCTTTCTATGGATTTGTAGATCAGAATGTATTGTTGTTTTAAAGACCTTTTGGAGATAAATAAATGTATTTTATAAGCTTAAACTATTTCTGATCTGTCTGCACCCTGTTAATGATAATAAAAGTCTCCGTTTGTAATATATTGTTGATATATTGAGGTGAAAGAACTGCTCTGAGGACAGTGGGTGATAACATTGTATTGAGAAATGAGTGACAGAATATTTACAATGCGTTTAAAATCACAACCCAAATCCAGGTTACACTAAACACCCGACATCGTATTTCAACAAGAGAGTTCCAGAAAAAATGATGAAAAAGGGATGAAATGTTATCAGCTACGTCACTAAAGTAGCCCCCCGCCCCCCCCCAATAAAAATACAAAATTTAATCTTCTGTCTCGACAGAAATACATTAAATATATACACCGATCAGCAGCTGTAAAACTCGGAGACCTGGCCCTGTATGTGTCTCTCTCCGTGAATCTCCTTCTCCGCCGCCAGCTCCTGCCTCTGTCTCTCCAGCTCCTCCTTCTCGTGCCGAAACTCCTCCTTCGCCTTGTATAACTCCTCCCTCTCCTTCTGGATCTCCTCCCTCTCTTTCTGGAGCTCCAGTTTGGAGTTCTCCACCTCCTCTTTCTCTCTCTTCAGTCTGTGGTGCTCGTCCTCCTGCTCGCGTCTCTGGTTCTGCAGCGCCCGTCGCTCCGCCTCCAGCTCCCGGATCTGCTGCATCAGCTCCCGCTGCTGCTGTAAGCTCCGCCCCTCCTCCTGCTGCACCCGCCTCAGCGCCTCCGTCAGCTCCCGCTCGCGCTCCAGGATCTTACGCCCGTCGCTCCAGTCCACACCTGAGAACCAGAAACAACCAATTAACCAATTAACCTCCAGTCCACACCTGAGAACCAGAAACAACCAATTAACCAATTAACCTTCAGTCCACACCTGAGAACCAGAAACAACCAATTAACCTCCAGTACACACCTGAGAACCAGAAACAACCAATTAACCAATTAACCTCCAGTCCACACCTGAGAACCAGAAACAACCAATTAACCAATTAACCTCCAGTCCACACCTGAGAACCAGAAACAACCAATTAACCAATTAACCTTCAGTCCACACCTGAGAACCAGAAACAACCAATTAACCTCCAGTACACACCTGAGAACCAGAAACAACCAATTAACCAATTAACCTCCAGTCCACACCTGAGAACCAGAAACAACCAATTAACCAATTAACCTCCAGTCCACACCTGAGAACCAGAAACAACCAATTAACCTCCAGTCCACACCTGAGAACCAGAAACAACCAATTAACCAATTAACCTCCAGTCCACACCTGAGAACCAGAAACAACCAATTAACCAATTAACCTCCAGTCCACACCTGAGAACCAGAAACAACCAATTAACCAATTAACCTCCAGTCCACACCTGAGAACCAGAAACAACCAATTAACCTCCAGTCCACACCTAAGAACCAGAAACAACCAATTAACCAATTAACCTCCAGTCCACACCTGAGAACCAGAAACAACCAATTAACCTCCAGTCCACACCTACGAACCAGAAACAACCAATTAACCAATTAACCTCCAGTCCACACCTACGAACCAGAAACAACCAATTAACCAATTAACCTCCAGTCCACACCTGAGAACCAGAAACAACCAATTAACCAATTAACCTCCAGTCCACACCTGAGAACCAGAAACAACCAATTAACCTCCAGTCCACACCTGAGAACCAGAAACAACCAATTAACCTCCAGTCCACACCTGAGAACCAGAAACAACCAATTAACCAATTAACCTCCAGTCCACACCTGAGAACCAGAAACAACCAATTAACCAATTAACCTCCAGTCCACACCTGAGAACCAGAAACAACCAATTAACCTCCAGTCCACACCTGAGAACCAGAAACAACCAATTAACCTCCAGTCCACACCTACGAACCAGAAACAACCAATTAACCAATTAACCTCCAGTCCACACCTACGAACCAGAAACAACCAATTAACCAATTAACCTCCAGTCCACACCTGAGAACCAGAAACAACCAATTAACCAATTAACCTCCAGTCCACACCTGAGAACCAGAAACAACCAATTAACCTCCAGTCCACACCTGAGAACCAGAAACAACCAATTAACCTCCAGTCCACACCTGAGAACCAGAAACAACCAATTAACCAATTAACCTCCAGTCCACACCTGAGAACCAGAAACAACCAATTAACCAATTAACCTCCAGTCCACACCTGAGAACCAGAAACAACCAATTAACCTCCAGTCCACACCTGAGAACCAGAAACAACCAATTAACCTCCAGTCCACACCTGAGAATCATAATCCACAACATTTATAATCAACCAATTAACTAATTAGCCTCCATTTGTCCATTTGTACTATTATTATTACTAGACATAGTAAAAGAAGTAAATCTAAATTTCTGCAGAAGCTAATATTGGAACAGCAGATCTTATATTACTATAAATAGCCAAATATTTTCGTTCTGAAATGAGAGGTTCTATTAGTAAAACACTGCATTATATAGGGCTCTACACACATACATATACACACACACACTTATAAACAAAATATACAAACACTGTTGTTCAGAAAAAAAAATCTGGACCAAAATAAAACAAATAGCCCTATTAACAGGCCGATTTTGTGCCTGAGTCTGTATTATTACTATTATTATTAATATTCCTGTGTTTAAAACCCTGTTTATATTGTTTTATAAGTAGTTTTTGCTCTGGGTCTGTTTTGCTGCTCGGTATTGTGATAATGATTAATATTTAGATTATGTATTAGTGTTTATTTGCAGTGTGCTGGGTGTACCTGCGTATCTCTCGGCGATGCTGCTGTTGAGGGGGGACTGGACGGTGCGCGGCGTCACCGCGCGGCTCTTGGTGGGGCTGGGGGGGCAGTAGTCCGGGTCGTCGGGTTTGCGTTTGGCCGGGCGTTTCTGGGGGTGCTCCTCCAGCTGGGCGTACTCCGCCGGGTGTTTGTTCTGCAGGTGACGGATCAGGTTGCTGGTGCTGCTCTGGTGCTGGATCTTCTCCATGCAGAGTAAACACAGCGCTTTCTTCTCCTGGTCCACTTTACGGTAGTGCACCCACACCGCGCTCCACTTGCGGGTGTTGGGCGTCAGCGGCTGAGGGCTGCCCTCCGCCGCCACCTTACTCTCCGCCTCGCATCCAGACGCCTCCGGCTCCGCCGTGCCCTCCCCCGCCGCCGCACACAGGATCCCCCTGATCGCTCCATCCATCTCCACCTCACCCACCTCGTTCTGCACCTCCACCTGCTGCTCGTCCATCATCACCGTAACTGCACACACACACACTAAAATACGTTATTAAAGAATACAGTAGTTGAAATTCGTCTACTTATGAACAGGTTAATTCGCTTTTTGAAGTATAACTCCGGTGTGAAACGGACTGGTTGTTTTTATTAAAACATGATATAAAGTTGTTATCTGTGTTGAATATCTCTCCTCCGCTCTCCTGCAGTTTTCTAACATCCAGTATTTTCTGCTCTTTACCCAAACAGGCTTTAGAATGAGTGATATGGGTCATATTTTACCCTGCAGATAAATCACTTTTTACACCGTTATTCAGCTCAAAGTAGCTCCACACTTCACTGGTAGAATTTGGGGTCAGGGCACTGAGTGGTCCAGTGGTCTAATGCGCTGCCACTATGAGCGGGAGGTCGCAGGTTCGAACCCCAGCTCATGCAGCTTTGCCATCAGCTGCCGGTGCTTAGAGGGAGCAAAATTGGCTCTGCTCCCTCTGGCGCTCTCTCCCCATCACACTTAAGGTATAGCTGGGCGGCACGAGGCGTCTGTGAGCGGATGAATCTGTGCTTTCCTCCGAGCGCGCTAGCTGCTCAGGCAATGATTCATCTGCAGCAGCTCGAAAAAAGGGGTGATTGACTTCACACGTGTCGGAGGAGGCGTGTGCTCGTCCGCATCCTCCAAGGGTCACGGGCGTCACCAGTGATGGGGACGCACAGAGGGGTGGGACAATTGGATATTCAAATTGGGAGAAAATGGGGAAAAATCAGAAATAAAATTGTAAAAAAAAAAAAAAAAAAAAAAAAAAAAAAAAAAGAATTTGGAGAGTCCATTTTCATGACAAAACAACCCAAATTTACCTGTGAAAACACCCTTAACTCAGATATTAGCTACAAAAGTTTAGTAATGGTATCAGATCTACAGATCAATAAATCCATTGACTAGTCACATGACCAGCAGCGCAGAATACCTTTAATGGAATTGTGATTAGTGAGATATTTTCATGGCTTGTCACTGATTTACATACATTTCTTATAATTCCACTTATATTACTAAAAACTCCAGATACAGAAACAAAGATTCTTTAACATTTATAAGAGGCGGCTACAGAAATATATATCACATGCAAATAATAAAAATAAATATGACAACTCTCTAAAACTGCGTCACATTACTGTAGATCTAATCTGAAAACGACAACAGCAGCAGTTATAATACAGATTAGTTTGATCCGCTGTCTGATTAAATCAGGTTTACTCTAAACTGGAAGCGGCAGCAGCAATAAACCTTCTCTATTAGTAATATTAGATCTATATAGAACTAAATCTACTGGATTAGTCACGAGTCACTATCTAGAGCTGGACAATATATTGCGACAATATACAGCTCTGACCTCACTATATAAAATAAGTAAAGTAAAAGACGGTCATACAGTGAGTTATTAATAATCTGGGTCATATTAACCCTGTTTTCAGCAGTAATAACACTGAGCTAGGCCGGTGTTCTGTCGAGTTGCGCTACCCTGTAAAACCGTGCTACCCCAGTATGTTTTTACACCTAAAAACTGCTCCCAGCATAAGTCTTGGTATGATTTTTTTTAAAAGCCTAAATCAATATAACAGGGTCCTGTTAAGGCAAAATGGGTGACTAGAAGCCGTTTAATGTATTTTTCATGGTCTTACTATTCCTATTAACTTCCATTTAAACATTTGTAATACAAATATAAACAATGACGGGGGTCCGGTTGTTTTATGCACCCAATTAGAACAGAACCAAGTTACCTTAAAACATAGAAAAACTGTATTAAAAATGCGGATCCGCGCATGCGCACTGGTGGTAAGAAGCAGATATTGACGGGTAGCACAACTCGACACAACACCGGCGCTTCACTAATAAATAATAACTAATAACTAATCAATCTAAATCCGTGAACCGACTCCTGACTCGTGTTAAATATCGGCTGATCCGCTGTGTGAGTGAATCGGAACCGCGGGGTGAGTCAGTGAGTCGGTTCGGGGAGAATCGGACGGCTGATGTTTTGTTAGCATCGTTAGCTTCGGGCTAATCTTGGCGCCAACAGTCAATCAGTTAGCCTAGCCTAGCCTAGCCCCGCAGTGAGCGGCGGGAGTAAACAGCGCAGCGCGGGCCGAACCGAACTAAACCGAGCGCGGTACCGGTTCTACAGGCGGGTGGGCGGGTACCGGGCGGACCCCGGGCCCGGAGCGGAGCGGCAGTACCGTACCCTCCACGCAGCCGTTGTTGGGCGCCGCTCTCCCGGCGGACGCTTTCCGCTTGTCCAGCGCGGAGAAGTCCCCGGGGTGCTTGGCCCGCAGGTGCCGCAGCATGTTGGTGGTGTGTCCGAAGTACAGCACGGTCTTCATGCAGAGCAGACATAGCACGCGCTTCTCGTCCTCCGCCTGGAAGAAAGACCACACTATACTCCGCTTTCGGGCCGCCATCCCGCGGACTGCTGATACGGGGTTTTGTTCTGAGCGCGCGGGCCCCGGACCGCTCTGCTGCCCCCGCGCGCCCGGCGGACTGAAGCTGCGCGGGGCTACAGTACCGGTCACGCCCCCAACACACCGCATCCAATCAAATACAGCCTCATTTACTTATACAGCATATCTGTATTATTTATACTTATTCTAATTATTTATACTTTATGAATATGAACTTGTTTTCTTTGCATTATTTGAGGTCTGAAAGCTCTGCATCTTTTTTGTTATTTCAGTCATTTCTCATTTTCTGTAAATAAATGCTCTAAATGAGAATATTTTTATTTGGAATTTGGGAGAAATGTTGTCTGTAGTTTATAGAATAAAACAACAATGTTCATTTTACTCAAACATAAACCTATAAATAGCAAAATCAGAGAAACTGATTCAGAAACTGAAGTGCTCTCTTCATTTTTTTACAGAGCTGTAATATATCCAATAAAACTAATGATTACTCTGATCATCTGAGAATTCCTTTTTTTTTTCAATTATTCGATTAGCCAAAAATAATTTCTACCATCACTGCTTCCTGTGGGCGTGGCTTACCTGCTCAAATTTGCACACCTGTAAATAACCCTGCAGGCCAGTCTCTGATAAAACAGTACACTCCCACATAATTACACTGATCAAATCCAGTATAAACCCGATACTGTTTTATAATCAGCATTATCTATTATAACGAATAATGGTGTCAGTTCTACATTAAAATGATAAACATACAACAGTGTACACGATACAGAAATATAATACTGTACATATATACAATATATACACGTGTTTTTAGTTTAAGAGATTCAGATTAAGAGAGTTATATTAGCTGTATTAGTTATATATACACTGTATAGGATCATTTACACTAGTGAATATTAATCTGAGCCATTTGTTAGAGTCAGCTGTGAAATGAATCGACACAATGATTCGGTGCCTCGCTGGAGTCACGTGATAACAGTAAACGAAGCTTCGTTACGTCACTGAATCAGCTGTGAAGATTCAAACACTGGAGCACGTGCTCTGATGTTTTCATTGGTCAGATCAGACCATCATCACCACTCTCACCCTGAACACTGTATTATTCAGATTATTAATTTCACATCGAGATTTTATTTAATTGTGTGAGAGTGAAGCAGTACCCTTGTACAAGAGAAGGTATATTTAGGTTTATATTTTAAAGTATACTTAACATGGAAAAGTACAAACTTTTAACTTTAAAATTAATACGAACTTGAAAAACATACTAAATTTACTATTTTAAAACAACATATGCTTATTTTATTTTATTTAAGCTATATTTAAACACAACATAAAAGCATTAGGTTGTGCTTTTGAGAGCTTTTTTTTGTATGTCTGCACTTTAAGCAGTATTTAATGGGACTATATATATACGATTAAAATAACGTTTAATTTAAAGCATATTGTTTAAAAATAAATTTTATGGATATACAGAGAAAGTATATTTAATGTGTATTTTTATAAAGTATATTAAATTGAAAATGTACTTTGTGTAGTATTCTTTACCTAATTTAAACATATTTTAATGCTCTTAGGCATACTTCCTTTTCACAAGAGTAGTGAATGTAGTGAATTAAACTAGATGACAGCGCAGAGACAGCTTTAGAATGGTCTTCAGTAATTAAAGGTATCAGATGTATTTTGTATGTGTGTATTTATCAGTCATGTTTAAAAACAGTAAATAATACACGTCCCTAAAATAAACATTTTTTCAATAATATGAGTAATAAATGTAATAAATTTATCAGATCAGAGCTGGTGATGCAGCTGCTGATTGGCTGCAGTACGAAAAGAGGCGGAGTCTGATTGTAGGAGGTACACCATACCGTTCAGAACCGAGTGGTTTCTCTGGGTCAGGATGTTCTGGTGGAGAATATACGTTATGCATCATTTTAATCTTTTTGTGCTGTTCCAAACACTCCGGTCTTTTGGTTGGAATTGTAGTTCTACAAGTACTAAAAGGACTACAAAGATGGACCACTGGAGAAGCGAATACAGAAAAAGGCATCTGAGTTTTTCAGTTATGGAGGGATTATTACAGATCTCTGAGGAAGAAGAGAAGAGAAGAGAACCGGAAAAGAGAATAATAAAGTCTTATTTTGTTGCTCTGATGTTTTGCTGTGTTGTATAATTAATCAATAATACACTCGAGATTCTAATAATGGTATAATCCAGTCAAAGGGAGAAACTGATCTCAGTTCAGATCTTCTGTAATTCTGTTTGTGTTGATTTTTCTCTCTGATGGAAACTACCTGCAGTTACTTTAAACAGAAAACTCCCACATATAACTCTGTTTAATCCAATCAGCTAACGGTTAAAATTAAAGAACAGATCTGTAGAATCTGCTGAATATTTGAGGAAGTTTTTCTCAGTTTTACAGAAAAATGTATCCATATACACAGAGCTTCCTGCATCCAGACAGAATTAAACACACATTAAAGATTAAACCTGATAAAATTAGGAAAGCATTTATTAAATCATGAATAAAACAGTTTAAGCCCTTTTCTCTACGTCTCGTTTAAATACACAGAAGTGCAATAAAACATAAATATGATCTGCAGACTCTGTGCAGCTTATCAGAAATTTATCAGCAGTAGATTAGAGTTTTACAGCAGGAGTTCTGACCCGGTTCCGGTCTCGTCAGTTCAGTTACAGCTTCACTAAACACAACATATAAACATCATTAACACATTATAACTTCACTTTATCATCAGTAATAAAAACATTCTGCTTAAACAAAACAAAACAAAACAAAACTTAAAATACCCGAAAAAAACAAACAAACAAACAAACAGAACTTTTCACAGTTAAACTCAGATAAAAGTTACAGTAACAGAATCCAGTGTTTCTTTAGTTCCAGATTAAATAAAGAGCTTAGTTTTATTACAGAACCAGACATCTGAACACTTTCTCAGGATTCAGGATTATTACAGTAATATTAAAAACAGCAGAACTCTGGAAAAAAAAACACAGAACTGAAGGTAAAGTAGTTCTCACTGGGATTAAGGTCTGCTAGGCGGTTGCTAAGGTATTGCAAGGGTGTAGTTGTCGGTTGCTAGGGTGTTACTATGCTGTTACCACAGTAAGGGGTTGGTTGCTAAGGTGTTGCTAAGCAGTACTCCCTCATAGTTTTAATGTCTTCAGTATTAATCTGTAGTGTATAAATGTGGGATGTATGATATGATACGTGTGATAACTGATATGCTGATATTCTGATATTGATGTGAAACACGATAAATCTAACAGATTTAAAAAGATATTTGCCATATATAATTAATTATACATTAATGCATTATCCATATTGTAATATATGACTTATAGGAAAATGTGGTGAAAATTACTGTAGTTTTAATATAATTGCAATATATATGTATGTAGAACAAATGATAACAATGGCAGACCTCTGCCTCGCTGTGTTACATGAGCTCAGTCTGCGGCGTAAACAGGTAAACAGATAATGCAGGTAATTGAGTTTTCTGTTATTTATGATATTACTGCAGCTCTTTAGATATTAACTATAAACATATGATTTATAATATTAGCTCTAAAATAAAATAACAAATTAAAGTAACGTTACTGAATGAGAAACAGTGTTTCTGGATTTTGACTGGTTCTGTATTTCTGTTAATATAAACAGAAGATTTAACAGTGTGTGTGGAACGCAGTGTGTAGATAATAACTGGAGGAAATTTAAGGTAGTATATATTGTTTATATGTTTATATTGTATTCTGTGGTGTGTTGTGGGCGTGGCGTTAGTTGGGCGGGGTTCTGTGGTTGTGGTTGGGGTCTTTATCCTGGGTCCGTACTTCCACGGACTCCCATTCTCCCGTGCGATTGGACAGTTTGATCGCGTCGACCACCGTCTGAACGTACAGCCCGTCCTCAAACGTGGTCGCCATGGAGACGGGGTGCCGCGCCCACGAGCACCGGTCCTCCTGCGCCTGGAACGACAGGCGGAGCTGAGTCACCATCGCGTTCAGTCCGGTGATGGACGGCCCCGCCCCCGCCCCGCCGTCACTCAACAGAAGCTCCTCCCCGTTCCCGCCGTTGCGCTGGCCGTACAGCTCCGCCCCCTTAGCGATCAGCCTCCCCGACGACCCCACCAGCATGACCTCGTGCAGGTCCGCCCCCGGCAGGTTAAAGTTCAGCGTAACGCTACAGACCACGCCCCCTCCCATCAGTAACTGGAAGCAGGCGTAGTCGTCGGCGGTAACCGAGCGGATCCCACCCCCCGTCCCGCCCTGACGCACGAAGGTCCGCAGCATCCCGTGAACGCGGGACGCCCGGCCGCCCGTCAAGTAACTCAGCAGGTCGATGATGCAGGACCCGACGGTGTGCAGGCCGCCGCCCCCCATAAGCTCCTCCCATGCCCAGCCGTACGACTGGCTGAGCAGAGAGCCTCCATACACTCGCGCTTCACACACCTGCCAATCAACACACACCACGTTATCATAGAAATATTACAGATATTATTTACAATTCAGGAATATTTAGCAATTTAAATGATATATGATATAAATAAGGGAAAAGACTGAATAGTTTAAAATGTACAGGATGAATTTTAGATATTATTGCAGTTAGGATTGTTTTTAGCAGCGGCGGCGAGACCACACCCCCGACAGTGCTGTGTATCAGAGCAGGGAGTGCGGGAGAGAGCCAACAAACGGCAGGTTTAAGTTCATCTTTACTCTCTTCTCTAAATTAAAGGTTATAAATACATTGAAATAAATACATTAGTTTTCTCAGTCTTCTGCTTCTTCAAAAACTGGCTGTTTCTTTAGCTGAAAAATACGAGCTGTACAGGACTAGGATAGCAACATTAGCTGAGCTAACAGCACTACTGAGATAAAGATTTATGATGATTTGTCTTCTGCAATTTTAACAGTGTTCAATTAAATATTTTTTAAGTTGCAGTTTGTTTAAATCTTTAAAAAATAAGACAATTTAATTTGTTCAATAGTAAAAAAAAAAATCCATTCCATTAATTTTCATTTTAGTGAATTATTAATAATAATAAAAGTGATATAAAAGTCTGTGATCTGAGTGAATGTGATTGATCACCTGCAGCGTCCCGCAGTATCCCTCCCCCAGCAGACGCTTCATCAGGACGAAGGCGGGGAGGAAGCGCAGGCCGTTACTCATGATGCTCATCAGCTGGGGGTAATACCGCGCCGCCGTCACCATCTTACATGCGTCGGTTAACGTCGCCGCCTGTTCACTAATCACGTTCTTCCCGATACCTGCAAACACACACACACACACACACACACCTCAGTACCTGACTGAATCTTAATTACATCCTTTTACCTGCAGTGGATTCATATACTCTGTAATATGTGTGTGTGTGTGTGTGTATAGTGTGTGTGTGTGTATAGTGTGTGTGTGTGTGTATATGTGTGTGTGTGTGTGTATATGTGTGTGTGTGTGTGTGTGTATATGTGTGTGTGTGTATATGTGTGTGTGTGTGTGTGTATATGTGTGTGTGTGTGTGTGTATATGTGTGTGTGTGTGTGTGTATATAGTTTGGAGAGGTTGAGGAAACGTTCTGTAAACAGCTGGGCGGATCCAGGAAGGAACCCGGCCCAATCCGCTCGGCTCACAGAACCACCCAGACTGCACAAGTTTAATACCCTGATACAACACTGACCAAAACCATCAGAAAACTCAATAAATAAAATCTATAAATAAAAGATTGCCTGTGACTGAGAGTCTGAATGGTGAAATGGAACATAATCTTAAAGCACTATAATCTCCCATAATGCATCATGATAAATAAATATCTCACTTCCACCCCACCAACAGTCCATTATCACTCCTTCCTCCTGCCTGGTTTAAACAGCAGCAGAGCTTCTGAATATATCTACACTGATGGGCGTGGTGTTCTGGAAATGAGGTGTGTTCAGGTACATTTCTGGAGTTTTATCTTGTTTATCTTGGTAACAGAAAACACAGGAGCTCCACTGACTGAATACAACCTAGACAGACGCCTACAGTCAGACGTTCATCGCTATCTCGGTAATACAGGCGCTGTGCCGAGCCGAGCGTACACCCCCACTTATTACACACACATGAACACACAGCAGCACAAACCCAACTTTTACATCAACAATAAACAGAATAGTAAATAAAATAACATTGCTGTTCCCGTAAATGAGCTGCTGGAGCTCCTTCACAGCGTCAACCAGCAGCTCAGTTTCCTCTGCTGAGAAGAGTTTGTTGAACACGTCCAGGTAGCTGCACCGTTACAATAGCAATCCACCAAAGACAGAGCTCACCTGCTCTACTCTTAAAGAGAAGGATGAGCAAGAGACTCTCTGATTGGTTTATTTCATGTTACGCCCAAAATTAACCACACCCATGATTAATTAAGACAATTATTACATGACTTTTGTGCTTCATTTTGAGTTGCACAAGGTGTACTTTTCCCGTCATTACGATAGCAAAGACAAATTGACACGCGCTAAATCAAGCTGCAGGGTTCACCTATAGATAGCTCTGTCTCTGAAGGTTCACTACAGTAAAGTCCTGCACTGGGAGTTTAATTCACCAGTTAAGGTTTAGGACGCAGCGCGAAGGGGCGGAGCCTCACCTAAAGCCTTGACAGCGATTTGGCGCGTGTGCGGCGGGGGAGTCAGGATACACACGAGGTGAACCTCCGGGTGCAGCAGCACGTCGTCTGATTGGCTGGTGGAGAAGGGTATGTCCAGCTCGTTAGCCAGAAACTCCGCCTCTTCCTGCGTTCGGCCCCAAACCGCCTGAACCGGAAACCCCTCCTTCTGCAGCAACGGAACCAGAACCCGGACCGTCCGGCCCGTCCCGAACACGCCCACCCCCGGCAACATCCCGCCAACACACACACGATTCAACCAATCACAGGCCTCTACTCCTCCTCTCGCTCACGCCCCCTCAGCCATCACACACGGCTCGTCCAATCCCGCGGCGCCGAGCAGCCGGAACCACCCACCTGCAGGAACAGTACACAACATCAGGCCACGCCTCCAACATCACAATATAAAAAATATACTCATCAAAATATACTTAAATAGAAGTGTGCCATAGTGTATCGTACGCAACACACACACACTATATATATATATATATATATATATATATATATATATATATATATCTACACATATATATATATATATACAGACACTCACATATTTAAATACCATTAAGTGCCAATACACTCACTCTCAGTATGAGGGATGTGTCATATCATATCATACGCAATAATATCAGCAACGATACTATACCCTGAAATAACGTCTCATATCACCCACCCCTAATTATCATTTACATTATAAATAAATACATTTACATACATTTCTGTTCTGCATGTAAAAGTTATGTTACTGAAAATAGAGAAAAATATATATATATATATTTAATTAAAAAATTCATCCTTAACACAGATTTTATTATTACTGAATTAGAGAACTAAACACACACACTATACACACACTAGACACATTATACATACACACTATCTACACACATTATATACACACATTATATACACGTTATACACACTAGTATATACACACAATCACTACACACATACACACACACATATATACACTATACACGATATTATCACGATACTACAGTATGATGATACAGAATCGGGAGATTACGACTCAATTCTTTATTTTCTGCTCCAGTTATCTAATCAGCTGTATAACAGCAGCTCATTCCTGCATTATTATTAATATTAATATGTAAATAGAGCGTTTAAAGCAGAGCTTTGGGTCAAAACAAGGCAACTTACTGGATTCAGCTACAGTTACTAACCTTAAGTAAAAATCCACCCCGGGGTTTCTGTCCTCCCGCCTGAGCGTCTCCGCTTTAGCTCCGCTGCGGTAGATCCGCTCAAGCGGAAGGAAAAAAAAACCGGGGTGGATTTTTACTTTCTGGCCTTTTCTACAGAAAAGTACCTAAAGCTGTGTATTATATGGGCATTAATATGAACACAGTAATAAACAGAGGTGTTTTATAGCGATATAAAGCTCAGTTTACTCACCGAAATCAGATTAAAGCACTTTATTGGGTCAGAAAGATGAATAAAGCGTCTCAGAGCCGCGGTAGTGCTGCGTCTGTATCCGGCTCCTGCTACTAACCGCACTCCCTCCCAACACCCATGCGCATGCGCACTCCCTCCCTTCCAGCTACAGGGGGGTAACTTAGTCACGCCCGTTTCTGTATATTCTACAAATAAAATATTAAACAAACAAAATATACTCTCTAAAGCGTTTAGATTCTCTTATCTGGGGTTTCTGAGGCTTTGAACTTTGATTAGTACCAGTTTCATCATTATTAACATTTCTGATGGTCTTTTTACGATTGCACTTTAGGATATTTTCAAAGAACTGACCTTCATTTTTCTTAAAGTATTTTTTTCTTTTTACCTAGTTAAAGATTCCTTGCCATAATATGGATTAAAACATTTTCTTATTATTATTAATTTTTTTTTTTTTTCATTATTAATATTATTACTTTAAAGGAACAGACAGTAATACAGTAGCAGCTGTTTGCGTGCTGTTGTGTTGTATCCCTGGCAGTATCACAATATTTCATGGTATATTTGTGAGAACGATACTCTTGGCGATATGAAAAAACACTGAACTAAAAATGTATTTAAAAAATAAACTACTACAACAAAATAAAACTACATTTTATTACTGCATACAATATGATACCATATAACACAATTCTGAGATAATAAAATACAAGAGTTTTATCAGATTAGAAACAGAAGTCAATGATCCAGAATATCATAATACTAATAATAATAATACACTCCAAATATCTCCATATATCCAGGATTAAAGTAAAATAAATGATACTGTACAGATATAATCTGTCTCTAGTAGATATATAATGGGAAATGAGAACAGTGTGAATTTTTCTTTTAATAAAAACAGTAAAACAGTAGAACCCTGATGTGATAATTAGGGGTGGGTGATATGGTGTGATATTTCAGGGTATAATATCAATAATCACCATATTCAAAAATGTTGGAGATATTATTGCGAATGATACGATATGGCACACTCCCAAAACACACACACACACACACACACACACACACACACACACACACACACACACACAAAGATTAACATAAAGTACCACAGTTTAAATAAGAACATACTGACTGAAACTGCTTGAGCTTTAACTCAGGATGTTTCCTTATTATCTGATATAAATCCTGATCATGTTATGAGTTAAAATGTTATTATAATATATATATATATATATATATGAGCTTTGTAAACAGTAGAAAAGTGAACGTATGCTTTAGTCTGCGTATTTAATTATGCATTTAAAACATATATATATATATATATATATTTTTTTTTTCTCTGCTGGACTGTTTTTTCTTGGTTTTACAGAGGCTCGATTTTCTTATAAACTTTCCAGAATCTGGAATTATGTTTTGTAATTTGACATTATTCTGTGTATCTTAAATTTATTTCATAAAATCCAATTTTATCCATTTTAATTCTGTTAGAAATGTCTTTTTCTCTCTAACAGCACTTTTATTCTAATTTGTTTTAACTTTCCTTCTTTTAAATATATTGATTAAATCATGATTTACTCTCATTTTATTTTTATTTCCATTTTTATGTATTGTTTTTTTGTGTAAAGCACTTTTAATGACTGTTGTGTCTGAAAGTTTCTATATAAATAAACTTTAAGCGTTTCTCCCGTCTTTATGTTCTTTATCCTTTTTAACAAACACAGATTTAACATAACGAAACATTCAGAGCTTTTTATTATAATCTCATGTATCACTGTAATAATAACAGTGTGCTGCGTGCAGAGAGACAGTAGTGAGTTCTGTGCAGTACAGCAGACTGTCGACCAGGAGTATAAACAGTATAATAATCAGTTTACCAGATTATTAAAATATCAGCTTCAGAAACTGTATTGATTATTAATTAGTAGTATTGGTGTAAAGATTGGTGTCAGAAGTGGATAATTCAGTGTTAATAGTGGAGAACAGTGCTGTACTCTGTTTTTAGATCCCACTGTTCTCATTAGATATTTATTCATTTATCTCTATATATATATCATCACTGAAAGCATCACAGCTATTACACTGAATAGTGATCACTGCAGGGTGATCCAGATCACCACCCTGTTATTTAAACACACTCAGAACTTTTTAAATTCATTTTAACTTTATTTTACAAACCGCTTGTGAAGTTTTATTAATAAATCTCATAAATCTGCACAGAACATTTTATCTATAACAATATTTATCAAACACAATATAGAAGTATAAAGTTAATAATCAGAGAGAGAGGAGGGTTTATCTCCTCTGATCAGGGATCAGTTTGTTTCCGCTGGTGGCGACGGGGATCAGCAGCTTCCTGTACTCCAGCGGGAGGAACTTCTCGATCAGCAGCGTCAGCGGCGTGCTGTCCGTCACAAAGCCCTGCCTGTAATAAAAACACCGTATTAAACCATATAAAACCATATTAAACCATATAAAACCAGTACAGAACCAGTCTAACGTTCAGACCCCCCGTATTTCTGTATTTAATATATTTTCTACATTATAGATTAATATTAAAGAGATGTAATCGATTGCAGGACTCATATATAATTCTGTATTAAAGAGTATTAAAGTGTTTTTCCTCCACATTAATCTCCTGATCTAAAGCTGATGAACTGAGATTAAGGTGATTTGAGGTGATTTAATTGGGATGAGCTGGAGCTTCACAGCAAAGTGAAGGAAAAGCAGCAGCTATTGTTCAGCACCTCCAGAAACTCCTTCCTTCAAGATGCTGAGAAAACTATTCCAGGTGACTCTCAGAGAGACAGGAGGAACTGAATCTCACCTCCTCATCAGAAGCTCCACGTCCTCCACCTCGATCGTCCTCCTCCGAGCGTGAGCCGAGAACACCTCCAGATCCTCCGCCAGCCGCTCAAAATACTTCTGCAGTCTACACACACACACACACACACACACACACACACACACACACACACACACACACACATTATACACACACACACACACACACACACATTATACACACACACACACACACACACACACATTATACACACACACACACACACACATTATACACACACACACACACACACACACACATTATACACACACACACACACACACATTATACACACACACACACACACACACACACATTATACACACACACACACATTATACACACACACACACATTATACACACACACACATTATACACAC
>NW_026040053.1:921455-927088 GCF_023375975.1 Astyanax mexicanus
CACATTATACACACACACACATTATACACACACATTATAACACACACACATTATACACACACACCACACACATTATACACACACACATTATACACAACACACACATATACACAACACACACATTATACACACACACATTATACACACACACATTATACACACACATTATACACACACACAATATACACACACACAACATTAACACACACACATTATACACACACACAACATTATACACACACACAATTATACACACACACATTATACACACACACATTATACACACACACACATTATACACACACACATTATACACACACACATTATACACACACACACATTATACACACACACACATATACACACACACATTATACACACACACATTATACACACACACACATTAACACACACACACATTATACACACACACACATTATACACACACACATTATACACACACACATTATACACACACACACATAACACACACACATTATACACACACATTATACACACACACAATATACACACACACATACACACACACATTATACACACACACATTATACACACACACATATACACACACACATTATACACACACACACATTATACACACACACACATTATACACACACACACATTATACACACACACATTATACACACACACATTATACACACACACATTATACACACACACACATTATACACACACACACATTATACACACACACACATTATACACACACACATTATACACACACACACACATTATACACACACACATTATACACACACACATTATACACACACACACATTATACACACACACACATTATACACACACACACATATACACACACACATTATACACACACACACATTATACACACACACACATTATACACACACACACATTATACACACACACATTATACACACACACATATACACACACACACATTATACACACCACACATTACACACACACACATATACACACACACATTATACACACAACACACATTATACACACACACATTATACACACACACACATTATACACACACACATTATACACACACACACATTAATACACACACACATTATACACACACACATTATACACACACACACATTATACACACACACATTATACACACACACACATTATACACACACACACATTATACACACACACATTATACACACACAACACATTATACACACACACATTATACACACACACATTATACACACACACACACACACATTATACACACAACACATTATACACACACACATTATACACACAAACATTATACACACACACATTATACACACACACATTATACACACACACACACATTATACACACACACATTATACACACACACACATTATACACACACACACATTATACACACACACATTATACACACACACATTATACACACACACATTATACACACACACATTATACACACACACACATTATAACACACACATTATACACACACACACATTATACACACACACACATTATACACACACACACATTATACACACACACATTATACACACACACACATTATACACACACACATTATACACACACACATTATACACACACACATTATACACACACACACACATTATACCACACACACATTATACACACACACATTATACACACACACACATTTATACACACACACATTATACACACACACACTTATACCACACACACATTATACACACACACACATTATACACACACCCACATTATACACACACACATTATACACACACACATTATACACACACACATTATACACACACACATTATACACACACACATTATACACACACACATTATACACACACACACATTATACACACACACATTATACACACACACATTATACACACACACACACATTATACACACACACAATATACACACACACATTATACACACACACACATTATACACACACACACATTATACACACACACACATTATACACACACACACATTATACACACACACATTATACACACACACACATTATACACACACACACATTATACACACACACATTATACACACACACATTATACACACACACACATTATACACACACACATTATACACACACACACATTATACACACACACATTATACACACACACATTATACACACACACACATTATACCACACACACATTATACACACACACACATTATACACACACACATTATCACACACACACACATTATACACACACACATTATACACACACACACATTATACACACACACATTATACACACACACACATTATACACACACACACACATTATACACACACACATTATACACACACACATTATCACACACACACATTATACACACACACATTATACACACACACACATTATACACACACACATTATACACACACACATTATACACACACACACATTATACACACACACATTATACACACACACATTATACACACACACACATTATACACACACACATTATACACACACACATTATACACACACACATTATACACACACACACATTATACACACACACATTATACACACACACATTATACACACACACATTATACACACACACATTATACACACACACATTATACACACACACATTATACACAACACACATTATACACACACACATTATACACACACACACATTATACACACACACACATTATACACACACACACATTATACACACACACATTATACACACACACACATTATACACACACACACATTATACACACACACATTATACACACACACACATTATACACACACACATTATACACACACACACATTATACACACACACATTATACACACACACATTATACACACACACACATTATACACACACACACATTATACACACACACACATTATACACACACACATTATACACACACACATTATACACACACACATTATACACACACACACATTATACACACACACACATTATACACACACACATTATACACACACACACATTATACACACACACACATTATACACACACACATTATACACACACACATTATACACACACACATTATACACACACACATTATACACACACACATTATACACACACATTACACACACATTATACACACACACATTATACACACACACATTATACACACACACACATTATACACACACATTATACACACACACATTATACACACACACATTATACACACACACACATTATACACACACACATTATACACACACACACATTATACACACACACACATTATACACACACACATTATACACACACACATTATACACACACACATTATACCACACACACATTATACACACACACATTATACACACACACATTATACACAACACACACACATTATACACACACACATTAACACACACATTATACACACACACACATTATACACACACACACATTATACACACACATTATAACACACACATTATACACACACACATTATACACACACACACATTATACACACACACACATTATACACACACACATTATACACACACACACACACATTATACACACACACATTATACACACACACATTATACACACACACACATTATACACACACACATTATACACACACACACATTATACACACACACATTATACACACACACACATTATACCACACACACATTATACACACCACACATTATACACACACACACATTATACACACACACATTATACACACACACACATTATACACACACACACATTATACACACACACACATTATACACACACACATTATACACACACACATTATACACACACACATTATACACACACACACACATTATACACACACACATTATACACACACACATTATACACACACACATTATACACACACACATTATACACACACACACATTATACACACACACATTATACACACACACATTATACACACACACACATTATACACACACACATTATACACACAACACATTATACACACACACACATTATACACACACACACATTATACACACACACACATTATACACCACACACATTATACACACACACATTATACACACACACCATTATACACACACACACATTATACACACACACATTATACACACACACACATTATACACACACACATTATACACACACACATTATACACACACACATTATACACACACACACATTACACACACACACATATACACACACACATTATACACACACACATTATACACACACACATTATACACACACACACATTATACACACACACATTATACACACACACATTATACACACACACATTATACACACACACATTATACACACACATTATACACACACACACATTATACACACACATATACACACACACATTATACACACACACATTACACACACACACATTATACACACACACATTACACACACACACATTATACACACACACACATATACACACACACATTAATACACACACACACATTATACACACACACAATACACACACACACTATACACACACATTATACACACACACATTATACACACACACACACAAACACACACACATTATACACACACACATTATACACACACACAATATACACACACACATTATACACACACACACATTATACACACACACATTATACACACACACACATTATACACACACACATTATACCACACACACACACTTATACACACACACATTATACACACACACATTATACACACACACATATACACACACACACATTATACACACACACATTATACACACACACACATTATACACACACACATTTATACACACACACACATTATACACACACACATTATACACACACACACATTATACACACACACACATTATACACACACACACATTATACACACACACATTAACACACACACACATTATACACACACACATTACACACACACATTATACACACACACATATACACACACACATACACACACACATTATACACACACACATTATACACACACACACATTATACACACACATTATACACACACACACATATACACACACACATTATACACACACACACACACACACATTATACACACACACATTATACACACACATTATCACACACACACATATACACACACACATTATACACACACACATTATACACACACACCATTATACACACACACATTATACACACACACATTATACACACACACATTATACACACACACATTATACACACACACATTATACACACACACACATTATACACACACACATTATACACACACACACATTATACACACACACACATTATACACACACACATTATACACACACACATTATACACACACACTTATACACACACACACATTATACACACACACATTATACACACACACACATTATACACACACACATTATTCACACACACATTATACACACACACATTATACACACACACATTATACACACACACATTATACACACACACATTATACACACACACATTATAC
>NW_026040053.1:940088-975088 GCF_023375975.1 Astyanax mexicanus
ACACACACATTATACACACACACATTATACACACACACACATTATACACACACACACATTATACACACACACACACACACTATACACACACACATTATACACACACACACATTATACACACACACATTATACACACACACATTATACACACACACACATTATACACACACACATTATACACACACACATTATACACACACACATTATACACACACACACATTATACACACACACACACATTATACACACACACATTATACACACACACACATTATACACACACACATTATACACACACACACATTATACACACACACACACATTATACACACACACATTATACACACACACACATTATACACACACACATTATACACACACACATTATACACACACACACACACATTATACACACACACACATTATACACACACACATTATACACACACACACATTATACACACACATTATACACACACACATTATACACACACACACTATACACACACACACTATACACACACACACATTATACACACACACATTATACACACACACATTATACACACACATTATACACACACACATTACACACACACACATTATACACACACACATTATACACACACACATTATACACACACACACATTATACACACACACATTATACACACACACACATTATACACACACACATTATACACACACACACATTATACACACACACACATTATACACACACATTATACACACACACACATTATACACACACACATTATACACACACACATTATACACACACACACATTATACACACACACATTATACACACACATTATACACACAGCTTACATGTCGTTAATGACGGGGTAAACGTCACTGGAAACTTTGGTTTTGGCGAAATGTTTGAACACACTCATCACGTAGCTCTTCGGCAAAACATCACAACCGACCCCCCTCTTCCCCTTCACCTTCCCTCGCTTCACCCCCCCCACTCTGAGAGAGAGAGAGTATATATTACAGTATTAAACAGTATAATATAGAGTATAATATAGTATAGTATATAATACAGTATAATATAAAATAGTAGAGTATACAGGTGTTGGAGAATGAAACTGAAACACCTGGTTTTAGAGCACAATAATTGATTGTGGTGACGGACAGTTCTGGTGGAAACAGGAGAGTTGAGATGCACATTGAATTCTGCGTGATTTGATCAGCCGTGGTTTTATGTTTTTTGGATACAATCCGGGTTAGCACCCGAACATCCCTTTCAGACAGCTTCCTCTTACAGCGTCCACAGTTAATCCTGTTGGATGTGGTTGGTGCTTCTTGGTGGTATGCTGACATTACCCTGGATACCGTGGCTCTTGATGCATCACAAAGACTTGCTGTCTTGGTCACAGATGCTCCAGCAAGACGTGCACCAACAATTTGTCCTCTTTTGAACTCTGGTATGTCTCCCATAATGTTGTGTGCATTGCAATATTTAGAGCAGAACTGTGCTCTTACCCTGCTAATTGAACCTTCACACTCTGCTCTTACTGGTGCAATGTGCAATTAATGAAGATTGAACACCAGGCTGCTCCAATTTAGCCATGAAACCTAAAATCCCACACTAAAATGATGACAGGTGTTTCAGTTTCATTCTCCAACAGCTGTATATGACAGTATTATACAGTACAGTATAATAGAGTATAATATGGTATAGTATATAAAAGACTATAATATAGTATAATAGTATAGTAAAATAATTACGCAGTGTTGTGGATCTTCAGGCGGGGGGGCGTGGTCAGAGCTCCAGGAGTTGTGATCTGTTTCCTCTGTCTGATGAAAGCAGGAGTTTGCATAGACAGCTCTACAATATAAACACAAATATACAGAATTATACAAAACTTCGGGCCCCCCCGAGCTAAAGAGAGGCCCCCCCGAGCTAAATACAATAATCCTGTTTTATTACGCAGTATAAACACAGTAACACTAAAACCACTTAGAGAGTTTAATATTTATCTATACAATATTCTCAAATATCCTGGAGTTTCCATATTTATGTAATATAAATTAGGCATTAATTAAGCAGTGATAAAAAAATAAACTGAGTTCAGTTTTCAGTTTAAATACTTTTGTTTCACTAATATAAACACTGATCTGAATTTGGATGGATTATGTCTACAGAGATACCAAACACAAACAAACTACACACAGTTTACTGTACTTAATAATAAACAAGCTAATTTATCAATTATTGGTTTAAATTATTGATTAAATCCACAACTGGAAAAAAGACCAGAACCAGAAATGTTCCATAAAATCTAAATGGAAAAGTTCGATCATGCTTTTACTGATTTATATTTCCAAATAAAAATTATTACTATACAAAAAATCCAGTTTATAGTGCAGAAATCTACTGTACCTTCACTCTGAGCATCTTCTTCATCTTCATCATCATCTACTTTATCTGCTTCCACTTCCATTTCCTCCCTGTCAGCACCCTCTTCCTCTCCATGCTCCGCCCCTTCTCGATGCTCCTCCAGCTCCTCCTCCTGATCCTCCTCCTCCTCCAGCTCCTCCTCCTCCTGCAGCTCCTCCTCCTGATGCTCCTCCTCCTCCTCCTCCTCCAGCTCCTCCTCCTCCTGATGCTCCTCCTCCTGATGCTCCTCCTCCTCCTCCTCCAGCTCCTCCTCCTCCTGATGCTCCTCCTCCTGATGCTCCTCCTCCTCCTCCTCCAGCTCCTCCTCCTCCTCATGCTCCTCCTTCTCGGCAGGAGGAGATAGTGGATTAATGCTTTGATGTACAGAAGAGGAGACGATGTTCTCCTGCTCTGCGTTGCTCAGATTTAGCTCCGCCCCCGTCTGACTGGTCACAGATGGAGAGCGTCTCAGGGCGGAGGAAACGGATGGAGAAGCTTCAGAGTGTTCCTCCGCCGAGCTGATTAATTCACCTGGACTCCTGACACCCATAAAACTCTGTGCTTCTGCATTTAAAACATCATATATAATATTATAATATATAACATATATTACACTCATTAGCAAGAAGTGAATCTCTATATAATCTTTATGTAATGATTTATTACAGTGATTTCAGTATTAGAGTGAAGGTTAATTAATGAGTTTATTGGGGGGTAAATCTGTTCTGTAACTGAAAAAAGGATCTAGTACCTGTTGGTTCCTCTATTCTGGATATAAGATGAGATTGAGAGGGTTGGGTTTGGAGGTTCTACAGGTTCTGTATGGATCCTGCAGCACATTTACCCACAGATGTTTTTGTGAGCAGGTGAGCATTATCCTGCTGAAACTGCCTCACTGTGACGTCACAATAAAGAAACCTGCAGAGAACCACCCTGACTTCACCCGTTAACCTCTACAGGAGCCCCGCCCACTAGATCAGTTAAAGGAACATTTCCATTTCGTTCTGCTGGTTAAGAACCTCAGAAAGTACACAGCAGGATTAGCCAGCAGACTTCGTCTGAGGGAGGGATCTGTACCTACTGTCTGTGGCAGTGTTTCTGTCACAGTTAAGCATAAACTAGCCTGTTCGTGTTTTGCCATTTAGCACAAGCTAAAGCTAACATGTGGTAAACACTCAGCGTAAACATGGGGCGTGGCCAGCAACAGCATATTTGCATAAAAATGACGGAGCACTTAAATTTCTCATTCTGAAAGAAACTGAAACTCTTTATGTGAAAGTGATTTAGTGTAAAGAAGTTTATGAACATGTTTTGTATAAAATATAAATCTACAGTTTCTAACTGGTGTAAGAAGAGCTTTAATTTCCCCTTTAATAGTGAACTGTGGAGGCGTGTCTTACTGTCAACTATCTCTCACCAAGAGGTGCACTACCCAGATCCCACCTGTAATAACTGATAGTTACCTCTCTCTGCGGGATGTAGTCCCGCCCCTAAGCTCTTCGTGACTCTTCCTCTCGCCGTCACTCCGGGCATGATGGCCCCGCCCTCTGAGCGATAGGCTCTCCGCGTGATTCGCTCCAGGAGCTGTGACGGAAGCTCCATAGTCTGAAGGTCCTCCCTCACACTGTCTCTCCATCCAATACCCTCCTCCTCCTGCATCTCAGACTCTAGCCCCTCCCCTTCCTGTGGGAGGGGCTCGGTCATGGCCTGAGTTGGTGCAAAAGGAATATCATCAGGACTCAAAACGCTGGAATCTTTCTGTTTTGGGGAAGAAACCATGTTCATCTCCTCTTCCTCTTCTTCCTCTTCCTCCTCCTCCACTTCCTCTTCCTCCTCTTGCTCTTCCTCTAACTGTAAGTGTAGCTGAGATTTTTCCTCGTCTCGTAATGGCTGAGGTTCAGTTTCATAGGTTTTATTCACAGACTGCCTTTGATGATCCTCCAAACCCTCACCTTCCTCACCTTCCTCCACACCCTCATCATCATCATCATCATCGTGTGTGTCCTCTATTACCTCATCTTCCGGATGATCCTCCACAACCTCCTCATAAAGATGCTCCTCTACTATCTCCTCGTTCTGAGGAGCTCCTCCTACGTCCTCGTGGATCTTGTGGAGCTCTGAAGCTCCTCCCTCCTGCTCCTTCAGTGGAGACGTGGCCGCAGGGGGTTGTGGGTAGAGCTCCGTGTTGCACATGACGATGTCCGTGGTGAGATCCGGCACGGTGACGTTACTCAGACCCAGAGTGAACTTCTGCCAGTCTGAATCTCCCAGCGTTCGTCCCTCCTGAACCACCGTGTCCTCTACCATCAGAGAGAGAGATAACACACACACACACACACACACACACACCCTTAATATCATCTATTAATTATATAAAGTCAGTTATATTAAGTTAAGACTGTTGATAAACTCATTTCTAATCTCCACGCAAAGCAGAATGAGTGTAACAAATTCCTTTTATTAGTGTTTATAAATAAGGGTTAATCTACAGCTATAGTAGATACAGAATCACCAGCACTGTAATCTGTTGTACCCGTACTGCTCTGTAATTAATCTACAGTTACAGTAGATACAGAATCACCAGCACTGTAATCTGTTGTACCCGTACTGCTCTGTAATTAATCTACAGTTACAGTAGATACAGAATCACCAGCACTGTAATCTGTTGTACCCGTACTGCTCTGTAATTAATCTACAGTTACAGTAGATACAGAATCACCAGCACCGTAATCTGTTGTACCCGTACTGCTCTGTAATTAATCTACAGTTACAGTAGATACAGAATCACCAGCACTGTAATCTGTTGTACCCGTACTGCTCTGTAATTAATCTACAGTTACAGTAGATACAGAATCACCAGCACTGTAATCTGTTGTACCCGTACTGCTCTGTAATTAATCTACAGTTACAGTAGATACAGAATCACCAGCACTGTAATCTGTTGTACCTGAACTGCTCTGTAATTAATCTACAGTTACAGTAGATACAGAATCACCAGCACTGTAATCTGTTGTACCCGTACTGCTCTGTAATTAATCTACAGTTACAGTAGATACAGAATCACCAGCACTGTTATCTGTTGTACCCGTACTGCTCTGTAATTAATCTACAGTTACAGTAGATACAGAATCACCAGCACTGTAATCTGTTGTACCCGTACTGCTCTGTAATTAATCTACAGTTACAGTAGATACAGAATCACCAGCACTGTAATCTGTTGTACCCATACTGCTCTGTAATTAATCTACAGTTACAGTAGATACAGAATCACCAGCACTGTAATCTGTTGTACCCGTACTGCTCTGTAATTAATCTACAGTTACAGTAGATACAGAATCACCAGCACTGTAATCTGTTGTACCCGTACTGCTCTGTAATTAATCTACAGTTACAGTAGATACAGAATCACCAGCACTGTAATCTGTTGTACCCGTACTGCTCTGTAATTAATCTACAGTTACAGTAGATACAGAATCACCAGCACTGTAATCTGTTGTACCCGTACTGCTCTGTAATTAATCTACAGTTACAGTAGATACAGAATCACCAGCACTGTAATCTGTTGTACCCATACTGCTCTGTAATTAATCTACAGTTACAGTAGATACAGAATCACCAGCACTGTAATCTGTTGTACCCGTACTGCTCTGTAATTAATCTACAGTTACAGTAGATACAGAATCCCCAGCACTGTAATCTGTTGTACCCGTACTGCTCTGTAATTAATCTACAGTTACAGTAGATACAGAATCACCAGCACTGTAATCTGTTGTACCCGTACTGCTCTGTAATTAATCTACAGTTACAGTAGATACAGAATCACCAGCACTGTAATCTGTTGTACCCGTACTGCTCTGTAATTAATCTACAGTTACAGTAGATACAGAATCACCAGCACCGTAATCTGTTGTACCCATACTGCTCTGTAATTAATCTACAGTTACAGTAGATACAGAATCCCCAGCACTGTAATCTGTTGTACCCGTACTGCTCTGTAATTAATCTACAGTTACAGTAGATACAGAATCACCAGCACTGTAATCTGTTGTACCCGTACTGCTCTGTAATTAATCTACAGTTACAGTAGATACAGAATCACCAGCACTGTAATCTGTTGTACCCGTACTGCTCTGTAATTAATCTACAGTTACAGTAGATACAGAATCACCAGCACCGTAATCTGTTGTACCCATACTGCTCTGTAATTAATCTACAGTTACAGTAGATACAGAATCACCAGCACTGTAATCTGTTGTACCCATACTGCTCTGTAATTAATCTACAGTTACAGTAGATACAGAATCACCAGCACTGTAATCTGTTGTACCCATACTGCTCTGTAATTAATCTACAGTTACAGTAGATACAGAATCACCAGCACTGTAATCTGTTGTACCCGTACTGCTGCGAGAAGCTCCTGAACAGATTTCAGCACAACACCTCTTTTACTTCTTCTATTGTTTATTGGATGATGTTAGACTAACTCTATAAACTTCCCGTAATTAATCTGAATAAAGAGTTTCACACTGTAAACCAACCGGATCAAGGATCAGCTGATCCAGACTGAAACAGTTCTATTGGTGGGAGTAAATTCTGATCTAGAATTTGGTTCCAGGCAGGTTTTTAAAGCACATTAAACTACTTTTTTTTTTACACTTTTTATAACGTTTTGAAATGTCTGAATATTGTAAAATTGTGTAAATATTCTTTAAAAAACTTTAATATCATCATAATCATATCATATTAAAATTACAGTTAATTTATCATAAATATTTTATAAAGAAAAGAGCAGATTATGCAGACGTCTCCACTGTGGGATGAATGACGGATTATCTCATATTAAATATTAATTATTCTGCAGGTCAGTGGATCATATTTGTACCTTGATTGTTGTTCCTGTTTAAGCGTTTCTGAACAGCCTCATCAAACGCGTCCACAGACGGCTGCCTCCGATTCGCCGCCTTCCGCCGTAGCCCCGCCCTCTCAGACTGAACATTCACAAACGGCGTCTTCAGCGTGAGACTCAGAACACTGGCACACACACACGCACACAACACACACACGCACACACACACAACACACACACACACACACACACACACACGCGCGCACACACATACACATACACATACACACACAAACACATTACACACGCACACAACACGCGCACACACACGCGCACACACACGCGCACACACACGCGCACACAACACACACACACGCGCACACACACGCGCACACAACACACACACACACACACACGCGCGCACACACATACACATACACACACACACACAAACACATTACACACACACACACACACGCACACAACACACACACACACGCGCACACACACAACACACACACACAACACACACGCACACACACACACACACACACACGCACACACACACGCACACACACACACACACACACACGCACACACACACGCACACACACGCGCACACAACACACACACACGCACACAACACACACACACGCACACAACACACACAACACACACACACACACGCACACAACACACACACACACGCACACAACACACACAACACACACACGCACACACATACACACGCACACACACACACATACACACACAAACACATTACACACACAACAGTGATCACTGTTTCTGCTTCAATTAAATAATTAAATAAAGTTATTAAAGTTATTAAATCAATACAATTTAAACAGGGCTTTTAATTTGGAAAGAGGGATAAAAAATCTCAGTTCTGTTCTGGTTACGGGTTTTTGGTTTTTGGTTAAACAGCTCCATCTTTCACCTTTTAGACGCAGCAGAGAGATCCTGCTCCTCCGGCTCGTCCGGATTCTGCTCCTCCGGCTCGGCTCTCTGACCTTCAAACACAAACAATCAGCCGTGCGCGTAGTGCTGAGTGATGCCAATAACTGTGATTAGTGCTGAGCGCTGTGCTGGATCATCCGGTCCTGAGTACAGAATCATTTTTCAGATACAACTCCCCTACAACTCCCTTACAACTCCCTACAACTCCCCTACAACTCCCCTACAACTCCCCTACAACTCCCCTACAACTCCCTACCTACAACTCCCCTACAACTCCCTACAACTCCCTACCTACAACTCCCCTACAACTCCCCTACAACTCCCCTACAACTCCCTACCTACAACTCCCTACCTACAACTCCCCTACAACTCCCCTACAACTCCCCTACAACTCCCTACCTACAACTCCCCTACAACTCCCTACAACTCCCTACAACTCCCTACAACTCCCTCCCTACAACTCCCTCCCTACAACTCCCTACCTACAACTCCCTCCCTACAACTCCCTCCCTACAACTCCCTACCTACAACTCCCCTACAACTCCCCTACAACTCCCTACCTACAACTCCCTACAACTCCCCTACAACTCCCTTACAACTCCCTACAACTCCCCTACAACTCCCCTACAACTCCCTACCTACAACTCCCCTACAACTCCCCTACAACTCCCTACCTACAACTCCCTACCTACAACTCCCTACCTACAACTCCCTACAACTCCCCTACAACTCCCTTACAACTCCCTACAACTCCCCTACAACTCCCCTACAACTCCCCTACAACTCCCTACCTACAACTCCCCTACAACTCCCCTACAACTCCCCTACAACTCCCTACCTACAACTCCCTCCCTACAACTCCCTCCCTACAACTCCCTCCCTACAACTCCCTACCTACAACTCCCTACCTACAACTCCCCTACAACTAACTCCCTACAACAACTCCCCTACAACAACTCCCTACCTACAACTCCCCTACCTACAACTCCCCTACCTACAACTCCCCTACCTACAACTCCCCTACCTACAACTCCCTACCCACAACTCCCTACCCACAACTCCCTACCCACAACTCCCCTACCTACAACTCCCTACCTACAACTCCCTACCTACAACTCCCTACCCACAACTCCCTACCTACAACTCCCTACCTACAACTCCCTACCTACAACTCCCTACCTACAACTCCCTACCTACAACTCCCTACCTACAACTCCCTACAACTCCCCAAAAACTCCCCTACAACTCCCCTACAACTCCCTACCTACAACTCCCCTACAACTCCCTTACAACTCCCTTACAACTCCCCTACAACTCCCTACCTACAACTCCCTACCTACAACTCCCCTACCTACAACTCCCCTACCTACAACTCCCCTACCTACAACTCCCCACAACTCCCCACAACTCCCCTACAACTCCCTACCTACAACTCCCTACCTACAACTCCCTACCTACAACTCCCTACCTACAACTCCCTACCTACAACTCCCTACCTACAACTCCCTACCTACAACTAACTCCCTACAACAACTCCCCTACAACAACTCCCCTACAACAACTCCCCTACAACAACTCCCCTACAACAACTCCCCTACAACAACTCCCTACCAACAACTCCCTACCTACAACTCCCTACCTACAACTCCCTACCTACAACTCCCTACCTACAACTCCCCTACAACAACTCCCCACCTACAACTCCCTACCTACAACTCCCTACCTACAACTCCCTACCTACAACTCCCTACCTACAACTCCCCTACAACAACTCCCCACCTACAACTCCCTACCTACAACTCCCTACCAACAACTCCCTACCTACAACTCCCTACCTACAACTCCCTACCTACAACTCCCCTACAACAACTCCCCACCTACAACTCCCTACCTACAACTCCCTACCTACAACTCCCCTACAACAACTCCCCACCTACAACTCCCTACCTACAACTCCCTACCTACAACTCCCTACCTACAACTCCCTACCTACAACTCCCTACCTACAACTCCCTCCCTACAACTCCCCTACAACTAACTCCCTACAACTAACTCCCTACAACAACTCCCCTACAACAACTCCCCTACAACAACTCCCCTACAACAACTCCCCTACAACAACTCCCTACCTACAACTCCCTACCTACAACTCCCTACCTACAACTCCCTACCTACAACTCCCTACCTACAACTCCCCTAAAACTCCCCTAAAACTCCCCTAAAACTCCCCTAAACTCTGGATACGAGGTGAAAATAAATTTGAATATTTACAGTATAGTATTTTAGGTTAATTTATAGTGTTTATGGAACTATTTTAAATATTTAGATTTGTAAAGTTGTTAGTGTATTTTTTTAAGGTCTATTGTTTAAATTCTTCAGCTGTTTTTTTTCTGATAATAAAGTTTGATTTTTATATATATTGTATGATGGTTTGGTACAAAGTAAATCCAATAATAATGAAAACCTTCATTTAAATCCTTGAGGTTTTATATTATATAAACTCCTGACAGTAAAGTAAATCACAAACCTATATTTAAGCCCAGTCGATTAAAAAATAAAATAATAATAAAAAAAACTGTGATAAACATTTTAGGTGATTCCGCCCAGCACTAAGTGTGATAGTTGTGAAACATTGTGCACGGTTGTATTTTCACACAGTCAGACGGTACCTGACCGCTGCTCCAGTTGTCTCTCAAAAGCAGAAATGTTGAAAGTGGGCGGCGGCCTCCTGCGACTCATCCCTCCAATCAGATTACTCAGGGGTTCGGTCACCAGGTCCGGCAGCTCCAGTCCAGACGCCCCCTCACTTTAACAGCCCAGAAAACCAGATTACAGACTGAACTTGCAAAAGTATTCACACCCCTCAAACTTTTCACATTTCGTCTCCTTACCACAAAACTTAAATATGTCTTAAGATTTTAAGTGATCAATTAACACAAAGTAGCACAAAACTGTGATATGGAATAAAAATGATACACGTTTTTCACAATTTTACTCAAATAAAAATCTGAAAAGTGAGACATGAAAAGTATTCATCCCCTTTTCAATCAACTGCCTTCAGAAGTCACTTAATGGGTTAATAGAGTTAATCCAGCTGTGCGTAATTTAGTCTCAGTATAAATACAGCTGTTCTGTGAAGACCTCAGTGTTTTATTAGTCCAAGACCAAGAAGGAAGAACTCAGCAGACAGGTCAGAGATAAAGTTGTGGAGATAAAGAAATTTAAAGTAGCATTAGATTATAAAAACATCTCCCAAACTTTAATCATCCCAAGCAGCTCTGTTCCATCAATCCATCATCCAAAAATTTACCTTATTCTACACCTGTTTCTACAAACCTACCAACCATCCACCCAAACTAACAGATCCAGCAAGGAGAGCACTGATCAGAGAAGCAGCCGAGACCCATGATCACTCTGGAGGAGCTGCAGAGATCCACAGATCAGGAGAATCTGTTCACAGAACAACTATAAGTCCTGCTCTCCACAAATCTGATCTTTATGGAAGAGTGGAAGAAGAAAAACATTGTTGAAAGAAAGACGTAAGAAGTTCTGTTTGCAGTTTGTAGCTACAAGTCATGTAGAAACACAGTAAACATGTGGAGGAAGATTCTGTTCTCAGATCAGAACAACGTTAAGCTTTTTGGCCCAAATGCAAAGCACTGTATGTGGAGGAAAAGTAACACTGCTCATCACCCTGAACACACCCTCCATCTGCACTGTGAAACATGGTGGAGGCAGCATCATGCTGTGGGGATGAGCTTTTCTTCAGCAGGGACAGATTTAGGAAGCTGGTCAGAGTTGATGGAGGGAAGATGGATGAAGATAAATAAATACAGAACAATCCTGGAAGAAGAAAAGCTGTTGGAGGCTGTAAAAGACTGGAGATCTTCCAGCAAGACGATGACCCTAAACATACAGCCAGAGCTACAGTGGAGCTATAATGATTTAGATCAGAGAATATTCATGTGTTAGAATGATCCAGTTAAAGTCCTAAAGACCTAAATCTCATTGATCTTCTGTGGAGAGACATGAAAACTGCTGTTCACAGACACAACGCTCTCCATCCAACCTGACTGATCTTCAGCTGATTTATAAAGAAGAATGGAGGAAAAATCTCTAGATAAAGTCTCTAGATGATCAAAGCGGGTAGAAATAAACCCTAAAAGACCTGAAGCTGTAACTTCAGAGAAAAGTGTCTCTACTAAGTGTAGAAATAGGGGGGCTGAATACTTTTGCACGTCACTGAGTTATACATGTGGGGAGTTGAGAATGAGGACGTACCTCAGTCGGCTGCTGGTTTCTGGGAGCGGCTGGTTGGTGTCGGGCGGCGCCGGCTGACCGGAGAGCAGCAGAGACGCCTCGGCCTCTGAAACACAGATCCCAGAACAGTTAAATACCGTTAAACTGAGATTAACAGTAATCACACTGCTGCCGGACACGACACTGACCGGTCTGGATGATGCCCCGGAGCAGACCACGGGGTGTGATGTCCTCATCATACAGAGAAGAGGAGGACACGACCGGAGTCTTCACCGCCCGACTCTGAGACCGCCTCCTTTTAGTGGGAGGAGCCGGAGACTGAGAACTGCTCTACACAGCAAACAGATTCATTACATCACCATTAATAACAGTAACACCAACTATAAACACTTATTAACACTTATTAACACTTATTAACACAATAATCTGAAACTTAAACAGTTTTATTAACGATATAAACACCGAGTCAGTTACATATTACATATTACAACACTTACTTTTAATAACAGAATAATGTTTTCATTTATCATCATCCTTTTTTATTCATCTGACATCACTAATTAACATCAGCTGTGATGGGCAATATGCCAAAAATGTAAATTACAATATTTAGAAACACTCTAACGATAGGGATTAGTGCAATATTGCTAAAAACTGTAATTCTTTTTGCAACATATATTAAAATATAACAAAATAGTCATTTTTTAGTAAATATTATATTGTCTGTTTGTGAAATTGAACATTAGGGAGCAGAATAAATATATTGCAGTAAGTTTCATTGCTCAGGTTCACAGAATATAAAACATACTTCACAAAGTAAATAAATTAATGAAAAAAAAAACATATCAAGGTTTATATCATTATATAAATAAAATAAATAATTATACATATTATGTATAGTCCTTGATCACATGACAATAAGAGCTTAGCACACAGTAAACAGCACTGTGTGAATCTGTAGTCTAATTATGGATAAGAACATTATTCTGAGATTTAAGTTCAGGGAGAAATATTTAACCTTTATTCAAGTGAACAAACCCTGCCATTATTTACATTTTAAAAGATAATTAATCAGAGTGCATCGAATTCATTCCAGTGCGCTAAACTGTAAAACAATCCGAATCCATTCAGAAAACGTAGAATTGTTACCTAATTTCACCAGAAGTGTGCACAAGGTGTGTGCAAGACTGTAGAAAAATGTATGATATTGGGTAAAAAAATGCACATAAATTAAAGCATTTTTATATCACTGCACAAATTAAACAACCTAAAATATATATTTATTTAAATACAATGTGACTATTACATATAAAAACACTGTAATGATAATGCTGAAACGATATATTGTGTATATTTTTGCATATATTGCGATATACAGACCAAATGGACAAATAGCGTCAGAATCCTAATAACTGCCAGTAACATCATCATATTCCAAACACAGTGATTTACATTAAAATATGCTGCACTTTCAGCCAATTCATTATAACTATATTAGAATTAATATTCTGCAGATGGGGAGTTCTTCGGATGCTGAGAATAAACAGAAAAACTCAAAGAAAAGTAAACTGTGTATCACAATAATAACATTTATCAGGATACAATAGAATATTATCACATTAAACTCATATAAACAGTAAATATAAACAGTGAATATATAAGAAGTGTACCTGCTGTAGTTTGTGTTTGAGTTTGTGGCGGAGGACGCTCTGTGGGCTCTCGGCTGGTGGGAGGTTCCTGACTCTGGAGCTCCTCCTCCTGCGGGAGTCGGCCTGAGTCTGAGACACACTGCAGAACCAGGAGCATCACCATCATCACACTTATCACAATAATCACAATAATCATCTCTTAACTTTGACACAGTAAACCGGTCCCGGCTGCGTCCACTCCCCTCACCACTGTGATAAAATAACAGCTATATACTGTGAGTATAGTGAATGTGGTGAATACAGTAAGTATTGGGAATGTGGTGAGTGAGTATAATGATTGTGGTGAATAAAGTGAGCATAGTATATACAGTAAGAATAGTGAATACGGTGAGTATAGTGAATACAGTGAGTATAGTGTATACGGTGAGTATACTGTATACGCTGAGTATAGTGAATCGGTGAGTATAGTGTATACGGTGAGTATAGTGTATACGGTGAGTATAGTGAAAGTGGTGAGTATAGTGTATACGGTGAGTATAGTGAATACGGTGAGTATAGTGAATATGGTGAGTATAGTGTATACGCTGAGTATAGTGTATACGGTGAGTATAGTGAATCGGTGAGTATAGTGTATACGGTGAGTATAGTGTATACGGTGAGTATAGTGTATACGGTGAGTATAGTGTATACGGTGAGTATAGTGTATACGCTGAGTATAGTGAATATGGTGAGTATAGTGTATACGCTGAGTATAGTGTATACGCTGAGTATAGTGTATACGGTGAGTATAGTGTATACGGTGAGTATAGTGTATACGCTGAGTATAGTGAATATGGTGAGTATAGTGTATACGCTGAGTATAGTGTATACGCTGAGTATAGTGTATACGGTGAGTATAGTGTATACGGTGAGTATAGTGTATACGGTGAGTATAGTGTATACGCTGAGTATAGTGTATACGGTGAGTATAGTGTATACGCTGAGTATAGTGAATATGGTGAGTATAGTGTATACGCTGAGTATAGTGTATACGCTGAGTATAGTGTATACGCTGAGTATAGTGTATACGATGAGTATAGTGTATACGCTGAGTATAGTGTATACGCTGAGTATAGTGTATACGGTGAGTATAGTGTATACGGTGAGTATAGTGAATGTGCTCAATGTTACTCAGTGTGTTTCTATTAATGTACAGAAGTGAATTGTGTAGAATAGAACAGACTGGGTGTAGTGTGGGTTTATAATGATCTGAATCTGCTGTAAATAATAATTATAAAATGTTATTGTTTAATATCACAAATAAATAAGAGCAATATAAAACATGTAACTTATTCTACATTACAGTAAATTACTGCAGTGATCGGAGTTAAAATGAGGAGAATCATTAAATACAGAGTAAAACAGAATTATTACTGAGTTATTATTAAACTCTAATCCAGCGGCTGACCGCTGTTACTCAGATTAATCAGATTAAACTCTAATAAAACAGATCAGAACCGGTTCGGTACCTCCGGGTAACGGGAGAGCGGATCAGCTCCGAACCCAAAACCCTCCTCAGCAGAATCCGAGCCGACACCTCGTCCTCCTCCTGCTGCTCCCCCGAGTCCATTACTCACTAATAACAGCTTCAGTATTACAACTATAATCACTATAATCACTATAATCACTTTAAATCAAACTAACCCGCAGCTTTAGCTTCTGTAGCTACAACAACATTCAAACCTACTACTGATGACGCAATATCCCGCCCAGACCAGCGCGCACAGCGGCATCATGGGAGATGTAGTTTTATGTAGTTTAGTAATCCCGTTTCCGGAGTGTTTTTTCTCACACCGCATGTTTTTACTATTTCAAAGTTCAGTATTAAATAATTATTTTCTGCTTATTTACCCTGGAATACTGTTGCGCTTAAATATGTATATAATTGTTCAAAACATAAATAATTATATATAAATATATATAGAAATAATATAAACAATGAACACAAAGCTTGCAGTTTTTTTTTACACTTTTTTAATAACATTTTAGCAATCAAGTAAAGCTTTTTAAAATAAATGTAACAACTAAGTGTAATATTTATAATATTATTTATACACAGTAATTACAAGATTTTTTTTTTTTGATAAAAAAATTATATATTTAAGGTCTTTAGAGTTGCAATCAGAATGTATGCAAGTGAAACGGTCGCAAATTCAAACCACAAAAAATGTGTGTAATGTTTTAACCACAGTTTTCACAAAGAGTACAAATATTTATCAAAATTTCTTTGTTTTATTATTTTTTAAATACGGAAATGTACAAATCAAGGAGGGGAGCTTTCCAGTTTACACTACTAGTACATTTTCAGCAAATGGAAAAAATAAACAAAACAAGACAATGCTAATTAAACAAGGAAACAATAATTGTACTTTGGGCAAGTTTTACACAATTAAAAAAGCAAAGACTTCAATATTATAGAATGCTTAATATTATAGACGTTGTTCTATTCAATCTCTTAAAATATTCTAGTAAACAACGATTATCCAAAATGATAGCAAGATTAAATCTGAATATCTCTATTCAAGTTATCCATATAGTAAATTATGTCATGTGAGGTATAGTGAGGTATATCAGTACTTTTAATTGACAACCAATTACGGATGTCAGCCCAAAATAGCTTACTTTAATTACTTTTGACAAATAAATATTCTATAGATTCTGTTTCTCCAGCAGCCCGTCTGAAATATGAATATTTTATATATAAGGTTAATAATATATGTGTTTATATTATTATAATATATATATATATATATATTGTTTTCTATTCGGTGCAGCATGTAATACTTTATATTATCGGTATATTTCTGCGTGTTTACGATGTAAGAATGTGTATATGGTCGCTGTGCAGTGAAAAGCACGTATCTCCATTCTTTTATAAAGCTGCTGTTTCTCATTGTACAGAGAGGACGGGGGGTTCTGCGCAGTTCTGCGCCGATTTGACCCGCACCGACTCCGCTGTGGAACAGGAAGTGGTAAGCATTGTGGGAGGTGTAGTTCCGCTTCTAGGCCGCTGCGCTGATCAGAGCGGAGAAGATCCAAACAAACAAAAACATCAAACAAACTTTAAACAGCGGAGATCAAAGGCTTTATTAGTACCGATAGGCGAGTTTCCCGCGCCGCCATGCCGGGCTTCACGTGCTGCGTGCCGGGCTGCTATAATAACTCGCACCGGGACCGCGAGCTGCGCTTCTACACCTTCCCGAAGGACCAGACGCAGCGCGAGATCTGGCTGAAGAACATCTCGCGCGCGGGGGTCAGCGGCTGTTTCAGCACCTTTCAGCCGACCACCGGCCACCGCGTGTGCAGCGTGCACTTCCCCGGCGGCAGGAAGACCTACACCATCCGGGTCCCCACGCTCTTCCCGCTGCGGGGCGTCAACGAGCGCAAGAGCCGCAGGGGCAGGAATAAGAAGCTGTTCGCGGCGCTGCCGGGGTCCGTGCCGGGTGTCGTGACGGGTGCCGTGCCGGGTTCCGTGCCCATCATCACCAGCGTGGTGTCCATCGCCGGGGAGGGAGAAGGTAACGGGGAGACGACCGTGGTGCAAATCGGACAGAACGGGCAGTACATCACGCCGGTGGACCTGACCGCGGCGGGGAACGCTGCTGACCACAGCGAGGATTTTGTAGGCGCCGGTGCCAGTGGCAGGGATGGTGCCGGGTCCTGTGCCGGGGCCGGGTCATGTGCCGGGTCATGTGCCGGATCGACTGCCGCGTTTACGCAGGCCGCCGCAGCTGCCGCTGGAGTCCTCATCGCTGAGCAGTGTGGCGCGGGGCTGTCCGGCGAGGACCACTGCTACTCGCTGACCAACGGCACCACCTCCGCCGAGCTGCTGCGGAAACTGAACGAGCAGCGGGACATCATCGCTCTGATGGAGGTGAAGATGAAGGAGATGAAGAACACCATCCGGCAGCTCCGCATCACCGAGGCGCAGCTACAGGAGGAACTCCGGGAGAGGGACCGCTTACTGTCCGCTGCCTCCACCACCGCCGCCACCGCCAGCTCGTCTTCAACCTCGCCGTCCTCCTCGTCCTCAGTGAGGAAGAAAGTCTGACCCGCTGCGGACGAACCTGAGACCCCTGGGAACACGTTTTTATACGCTGATTTATTTTGTATGATGGTAAACTTTGCCGTGATGTAAAGAAGACAGGAAAATAAAAAAAATAAAAAACAGAAAAAATAAGCAAAATTACGATAAAAGACTCATCGAACGTCGTAAAATAACGCACACCTCTTTACGCCTGTCACTGAAGAGAGGTACTGTGTGGGCGTGGTCATGATATTGTGCTGTCCATCACAGGTGAACAAACGTTTGTTTACGTTGCTATGGCAACACATGGGCACCCCCGCCTTGAGGCAGAGAAGCATAACTGTGTGTGTGTGAATATTCGGATAGCTCGCCGGGTTCAGTTGCTCAGACTAGAAGAGACATGCTAATGCTATGTCAGCCTTACGATTGGTAGGGGGTTCTGCTGACATCAGCCTGACCCACTTTTAGCCCCGCTCATTCTTTCTGCATCCAGTGGAGAGTGATAGTGGTGAAATACAGCAGAGATTTATTCGACTTCAGGGGGAATTCATAACAAGTTCTTTGAACACAGAAGAACCAGAGGAGTAAATGAGCCGATTAGAATCAGAACTCTTTAGCTTCCCAGGGGCGAATAAAAGAGAAGAAAAGATAAACTGTGTTTCAGAGCTTCTGAGAGAAAAGTAAAGCTGCAAGGCGACGATTATCTCTGACTGTTGCGCTGGATAATCCAGGTCCAGGCTCTAAAGATCTGCAGGCAGGTGGAACCAAACCCTGGGACGGATTTGAAGCATCTGGACCTGGATTACCCAACTCTAATGTAGCTAATTAGCTAGTTCACCTGTTTGAGGAAGTTCCCTTGTTTTTAGGCTTCTAGCTTTCTTCATTATTAGCTGAGCATCTTGTAGTAGAAAGATACTTTATTAATGCAGCGTTTTCCAGCCCGTCGAGTCCTGCAGTCCCACAGCTCTCTGCACATTTTAGTGTTTATACTGCTTTAAGGTTCTTAGTGCACTAAATATTAACATACTAACTCCTGATGAACAGTGATGAACACTACAGCTGCAGCTAATGATTATTTTGGTAGTTAATTAATCTGAAGAGTATTTTAGTTATTTAGTAATTAGTAGGTAATTGGGACACAGCCTAAGTGCCGCGCGTTGGGCCTCCAGAACCCGGGCTGAGAAACACTGCTGTAAGTAAATGAATTAAAGTTAGGTCATCAATCTGTGTGTGTTGTAGAATCATCACACACTCGCGAGCAGCTCGGACTGGGACTTTTACAACCCAGACATGGAGAATGCGGGTCCGGAAAGTTTAACCCCCCCCCCCCCCCCCCCAACTCCCCCAGGGGTCGAGATTCCAGCAGCATCCCCATGAGGGTTCTGTACAGGAGCCCAACTGTGTGGATACCCCCCCCCCCACCCCCCCCAGTCCAGCCAGATATAATTAACTCTAAACTCTTCCTCCACCTGTTTTTTGGAAATATGAATAAATTTGTGTAGAATGATCAGAATATTTACCTGATATTTAATCCCAGTTCTGATTAAAGAGGATCAGGTTCAGACCTGGGCAGAAGAACATCATCCTGATCTGGATTCCTCTGGACCTGGATTCTCCACACTGAACTTTTCGTTCTTGTTTTATTTGTTTTTTTAAGTGTGTTTAAGTGTGATGTAAAGTGATGATGAGGTTTTGCTCTGGGCTGCAGTTCTCCTGGATCTTCACCTGGATGACGTTGTGTTCGAGTCCAGAACCGGATTTGTTATTATTCACTTTTTTAAATATCTGAGTGGAATTAAGAGAATCTGTTCCAGGATTTTCACCTGTTTGTAGAAAAGACCCGAGAGCTTAAATTAAAAATAAAAATCACAGACTGCTGAGTCTCTTTAGCTGCAGTTTTTGTTATTGTGATGAACAGTATATGTGATATCACATTTCATAAAGAGATTTTTTTTTTTCTGTCGCAGAGCACCTTCACACTAATCAGGTTTAGAATTTAGATAAAAGAACAAACAACACTCTGAACATAAAATATTAATATATAAAACAGTCATCAGTATAACGTTTAACCTCACAAACCCTACTTTTATTATTCATATTTAAATACTAATGCAGAATAACTGAAGTATCTTGTGGAGTCCCACAGGGTTCAGTTGTTGCACCAATTAAACTGAATTATTACAACAGTTTATCATTATTGTATTGCAGCTTTTAATACAGAGTTTAAGGGGTTAAAACAGTGACCATCTGCATATTCCATCATAAAGCGTAGGTCTGTCTCTTATAACTATATATTTTGGGGATGAAAGTGTTGCATAAATTATTGCGTTAAACAATATTTTCCCGATAAATCATAATTTAAGTCACAATATTAATACAATAATGGCATTATAATGCAGTTCAACATTAGCCTGAAAAAGCTAATTGCTATTTATGATGGATATTTAGACGCTGGAATTTGAATGAAATATGTTTAAATATTTTAAATAAATATAAAGTAAATAATAATAGAGTAAACAGTGAGAGACTGACTCATTCTGATTAATTAAACAGAATTAACGGGCTGTCTGTACTTTTTTTTAACAGGCCTAAAAAAGACGGTAATTAATGCTGTTCTCCTGGATAAACAGTGAATAAAGAATACTCAGTTCTGAACAGTAAATTTTATCTACTGCTTACATCATGAAAACATCTTAAATTTGTACCATTTTCCCACTCATTTATACAATATAAACATAGTTATTTTCTGACAGGTCTGTGATGCATGTGGTGATAATTTTGATTAGATCACAGATCTGATCAATAATCACTACTTTAAAATGATCAGTTTAATATTTATAGGTTTGTTTAAGTAAAATCAACATTGTGGTTCATTACAGACAACATTTCTCCCAAATTCCAAATAAAAATATTCTCATTTAGAGCATTTATTTACAGAAAATGAGAAATCTCCACACCTGAATACCATTAAAAACCTCTGGAATATAATCAAGAGGAAGATGGATGATCACAAACCATCAAACCACCAAACTGAACTGCTTGAATTTTTACACCAGGAGTAAAGCAGCATAAAGTTATCCAAAAGCAGTGTGTAAGACTGGTGGAGGAGAACATGATGCCAAGATGCATGAAAATAAAACTGTGATTAAAAACCAGGATTATTCCACCAAATATTGATTATTTCTGAACTCTTAAAACTTTATAAATATGAACTTGTTTTCTTTGCATTATTTGAGGTCTGAAAGTTCTGCATCTTTTTTGTTATTTCAGTCATTTCTCATTTTCTGTAAATAAATGCTCTAAATGAGAATATTTTTATTTGTAATTTGGGAGAAATGTTGTCTGTAGTTTATAGAATAAAACAACAATGTTCATTTTACTCAAACATAAACCTATAAATAGCACAATCAGAGAAACTGATTCAGAAACTGAAATGGTGTCTATTTTTTTACAGATGTTTATATCGCAATATGTATCAATGTTTATTTACAGTGAAATGATTCTTAAACACAATTTCAATATTTTATTATCAGTATTTATTACAGCAAACATTTCATGATTTGTTAAATTTTATTTTCATGACATTGTCCACACTGACACCAGAAATATGGTCCAGATCATGTGACTGTAGGAAAGAACCTCTTTTTGTGGAGTTTAGTAAAAACCATATCATACATTTACGACATTTAATAAGAATTCAGAAATAAATCTATAAATACAAACAGATCAATCAGTTTTAATCAGTTGAAACCCTGCAGTACGGGTTTATCCCGTTTCTGTAAATAAATGTATATTAATGATTAATAAACGTAAATCACACACAGATCCCTCACAGACAAAACCCCGTATCTCCACTCCGGCCGGTGGTAGAGTATTAAAGTCGTAATCGTTTGATGTCCTCACTGCGGAAATCCACCCTGAGCGCCAGGACCTGCCGCACCTCCGCCGGGGTCAGGCGCCACGTCAGAGGGCCCGAGTTCGGCCCCCAGTAATCCAGGATCTCCGACACCTGGAGCCCAGAAGAAGAAGAACAGCAGGATTTTAATTCTGATATAAAAAATAGCAGACTTTTCACTCATTCACTGATCCAACACCTTCTGCTCTGTGTTTCCAATATTACAGTAAATATATTACAGTACATATATTACAGTAAATATATTACAGTAAATATATTACAGTACATATATTACAGTACATATATTACAGTAAATATATTACAGTAAATATATTACAGTAAATATATTACAGTACATATATTACAGTACATATATTACAGTACATATATTACAGTAAATATATTACAGTAAATATATTACAGTACATATATTACAGTAAATATATTACAGTAAATATACGTCCACAAGTGCCAATCTTCAGACCCAATTACAACCTGGAACAATGAGGCTCAAATCTGATTTTTTGCTCAAAGTGGATCAGATCTGATTTTTTTTATGGCTGTGTGAACGTGCCAAATCCGCTTTTTACAAATCAGATTTGAGCAGCAAAAGATGCTCCACATATGAGCTGCTAACTCATCCATTTCCCTTTATAAAGCTACGAGTCTCTCCTCTCTCTAATATGAGGGTTTTTGTTGTTGGTGAAGAAGGAGGCGTTTATACAGGTATCAATGTGCAGCATGTGAGACGCTTCAGGAACAGATTCTGTGTTCACATTACACACAGATACAGATCACTTACATTTACAGTGAACGAGAACCGACAAGATACACAAATCTGATCTGAGCAAAAAATCTGATTTGAGGAAAGCGGCTGATAATGTGAACGTAGCATTTGGACTTAAATAAATGTTCATGTCCTCAGTAATAAAAGGTCTTCAGGTATTTTTGGAAATTACAATAAAAAACTCCTTATTTGAGCAGCGAGTTTTTATTAGCGCAGTAAAACACAAATATTAGAATAAATACAAATAATATTCCTACAGAAAGTGGTGATTCGAGTAACGTAGTGAGTATAGTGATTGTGAATTTAGTAAGTGTAATGATTATGAGTATAGTGAGTGATGGTGTGTGTAGTGATGTAGTAAGTGTAGTAAGTATAGTGATGGTGTGTGTAGTGATTGTGAGTGTAGTGAGTATAGTAAGTATAGTGATGGTGTGTGTGTAGTGATTGTGAGTGTAGTGATTGTGGGTGTAGTGAGTATAGTAAGTATAGTGATGGTGTGTGTGTAGTGATTGTGAGTGTAGTGAGTATAGTAAGTGTAGTGATTGTGAATGTAGTGATTGTGAGTGTAGTGAGTATAGTAAGTGTAGTGATTGTGAGTGTAGTGATTGTGGGTGTAGTGAGTATAGTAAGTATAGTCATAGGCGTAGGAACCGGGGGGGATGGGTGGGACATGTCCCACCCAATATTAGAAACAGGTGGATTTGTCCCCCCCAAAAATGATATCAGTTCGCTCAGGTCAGCTGTACTATTAATGAGGAGACAGACCGGACCAATCACGGAGCTGGTTCAGGTATTAAGTCCCGCCTCTCAGTAGAAACAGCCAATCAGCTTGCTGGCGGCGCGCGGAGCAGAGGCAGTTTGCTGTTGGGGAAGCCCCGCCCCCTCGCTGTGAGATTTAGCAGCGGGATCGGGACGCAGCAGCTTCAGCTGATTTTAAAACAGATATGGATATACGGAGATTTTACTAAGAGAAAGGTAACGATAGGCTAACCACTTCAACTGTGATGATATGTTTCTGATAGCTGGTTAAAAATACACGTCTCTGAATCAGCACACAGTTTACACCCACTGTGATTAATAAACTGCAGCTGTGTTAGTGTGTAAGCTTATCTTTGGAATTAGCTTGATTGGGAGTCAGGATTAAAGGAAAAAAATAAAATATATATGTAATGTTTCCCTGTACCTGATCAGCTAATCACTTTAATTTTCAAACTGTTTATTCATTTAGGATTACAGGACTTACTGTGAGCTATAATGAACGAACATTGATTTAACTAACTAGTTATCTAGAAGCTGGATGTAGATGATCGCCAGAATTTCGTACAGTACTTTAAGTTGGTAGTTTAAAGCAGTTACTTAACCCTGATCACTGCCCTAAACTAGTGTTTTCCACCTGATCAGCTAATAAACAGTCATTTACTGAGTTTACCTGTTAAAATCCTTTAGCCCCCTATGGAGCCTAAATTAATCATGTATATCCACCAGAGGAAGCTCTAGAATATGCAGAACAGTGTTAATATGCAGTAGAATATATAAGAACTGGGTTGAGAAACACTGCTGTAACGTGACTTCTGTTCATTTGTAGTTCACAGTAAGACCACATATCCTGATGTTTATAAAAGTCTCTATGAAACGTAAAGTTACATTCTTTTACATAAAAGGACACCATCTTAAGAAGAGCTCTCAGTAGAAAAAAATAAAAGTGCAGGAGAAAATGTAAATATACAACAGAATTGACAATATTATTTTAAATATTAGGTGATAACTGATAATTTTTGTTATATGTATATAATCCAGACATTGCATGCATAATTTTTCTAACAACATTAACTGTAATGTGGAGTAACATGTTTAGGTTGTAAAATCACCTTATAATAATAATAATTTACTTTTAATTAAAAGTAATTTCCACAAATGTTGTTCTAGGAAACTATTGGGTGGGCTTGGGTTCATATTGGCAAATGTGTCCCCCCCAATATCAAGCCCGCTCCTACGCCCTTGAGTATAGTGATGGTGTGTGTGTAGTGATTGTGAGTGTAGTGATTGTGAGTGTAGTGATTGTGGGTGTAGTGAGTATAGTAAGTGTAGTGATTGTGTGTGTAGTGATGTAGTAAGTGTAGTAAGTATAGTGATGGTGTAAGTGTAGTAATTGTGAGTGTAGTGATTGTGAGTGTAGTGATTGTGAGTGTAGTGATTGTGAGTGTAGTAAGTATTGTGATGGTGTAAGTGTAGTGATTGTGAGTGTAGTGAGTGTTGTAAGTGTAGTGATTGTGAGTGTAGTGAGTATAGTAAGTATAGTGATGGTGTAAGTGTAGTGATTGTGAGTGTAGTGATTGTGAGTGTAGTGATTGTGAGTGTAGTGATTGTGAGTGTAGTAAGTATTGTGATGGTGTAAGTGTAGTGATTGTGAGTGTAGTGAGTGTTGTAAGTGTAGTGATTGTGAGTGTAGTGAGTATAGTAAGTATAGTGATGGTGTAAGTGTAGTGATTGTGAGTGTAGTGAGTGTTGTAAGTGTAGTAATTGTGAGTGTAATAAGTAGGGGTGGGAATCGATTACTATCTCACGATTCGATTCGATTCCGATTTTTGATTCAAAACGATTTGAATTATAAATATTTCTGCTTCTGGCTTATGAATCTTATTGAAAAAAAAACCCTCCATAATATACACTGGTCCTGGAGCAAGTAATGTGTTACAAAAACAATAAAATGTGCAGGAATGTGGGTCCTCAGTGACAGAGGAATCACTGGGATATCACAATGACGTTAATGAACAATAAATAAATAATAAATAACACTGCTTTATTACCAGGCTACTAGCGGTGGTGTGTAGGTGACGCTGCTGGGCTGATGTGATGATAGCAGTGGAGCGCTAAAGTTCAGGAGCAGCTGCTGATTAACTAGTTAATTTAAGGTGGTTGTATTTCTTCAGAAAGGGGGCAGGAGGTGGAGAAATTAATTCATATTGTCCATTCCTTAATTCCTCTGTGATGAGGAGCTGAAATTAGCTCTGATTAGCTTATTGTTATTTTTCCGTTCCGCCTTAAATGCTGCAGCCCGCTGCCACCTGTAGCGTTATTTAAGGTGGAACTGGAAAGTTAGCTAGTTAGCTAGCTAACAGTTACTGAAACTAACTACTAGCGATCTTTTTTATGCTTGTTATGAAGCATTCTGCCATAAAACATTGAAACTACACGTTAATCTAAGGTAATATAATGCTTGTTCTGCCATCTTACCGGTGATTCTCAAACACCTACGCTCTGTGTGTGTCTGGAAGATCTCCAAAGGGACAAGCGCTATCCCCAGGGTTGCCAGGTCCAACAAAAATACCCAGCCCAAAATCAGTCTAAAACCCGCCCCTCAGAATCGATTTTGGGACATTTTAAATCGATTCTGAATCGTAGTAAATGAGAATCAAGATTCTTATGTGAATCGATTTTTTGGCACACCTCTAGTAATAAGTATAGTGATGGTGTAGTGATTGTGAGTGTAGTGAGTGTTGTAAGTGTAGTAATTGTGAGTGTAGTGATTGTGAGTGTAGTGATGTAGTGAGTGTAATAAGTATAGTGATGGTGTAAGTGTAGTGATTGTGATTGTAGTGAGTGTTGTAAGTGTAGTGATTGTGAGTGTAGTGATTGTGAGTGTAGTGATGTAGTGAGTGTAATAAGTATAGTGATGGTGTAAGTGTAGTAATTGTGAGTGTAGTGATTGTGAGTGTAGTGATTGTGAGTGTAGTGATTGTGAGTGTAGTAAGTATTGTGATGGTGTAAGTGTAGTGATTGTGAGTGTAGTGAGTGTTGTAAGTGTAGTGATTGTGAGTGTAGTGAGTATAGTAAGTATAGTGATGGTGTGTGTAGTGATGTAGTAAGTGTAGTAAGTATAGTGATGGTGTAAGTGTAGTGATTGTGAGTGTAGTGAGTGTTGTAAGTGTAGTAATTGTGAGTGTAGTGATTGTGAGTGTAATAAGTATAGTGATGGTGTAGTGATTGTGAGTGTAGTGAGTGTTGTAAGTGTAGTAATTGTGAGTGTAGTGATTGTGAGTGTAGTGATGTAGTGAGTGTAATAAGTATAGTGATGGTGTAAGTGTAGTAATTGTGAGTGTAGTGATTGTGAGTGTAGTGATTGTGAGTGTAGTGATTGTGAGTGTAGTAAGTATAGTGATGGTGTAAGTGTAGTGATTGTGAGTGTAGTGAGTGTTGTAAGTGTAGTGATTGTGAGTGTAGTGATGTAGTGAGTGTAATAAGTATAGTGATGGTGTAAGTGTAGTGATTGTGAGTGTAGTGAGTGTTGTAAGTGTAGTAATTGTGAGTGTAGTGATTGTGAGTGTAGTGATGTAGTGAGTGTAATAAGTATAGTGATGGTGTAAGTGTAGTGATTGTAAGTGTAGTGATGTACTGATGTAGTGAAGCTTCTGGTGAATGCAGTGTAAATTGGGGGGTGTTAGTAATAATCTGTACTCTGGTGAAAAGGAACGTACCCTCTCCAGGTTGAGGATTGTTGCCATCTGCGTCAGTCGTGCAAATTTATCTCGGATGGTCCAGGACGTGACGGACGACAGGTACGCCACCAGCGACCGCAGCTCCTTATCAAACTGCAGACCACCCAGCTGCAGGAGATACGAGGTCAGGTGATCAGATTGTGGGAGAGGAGATACGAGGTCAGGTGATCAGGTTGTGGGGGAGGAGATATGAGGTCAGGTGATCAGGTTGGGGGGGGGAGATACGAGGTCAGGTGATCAGGTTGTGGGGGAGGAGATATGAGGTCAGGTGATCAGGTTGTGGGGGAGGAGATACGAGGTCAGGTGATCAGGTTGTGGGGGAGGAGATAGGAGGTCAGGTGATCAGGTTGTGGGGGAGGAGATAGGAGGTCAGGTGATCAGGTTGTGGGGGAGGAGATACGAGGTCAGGTGATCAGGTTGTGGGGGAGGAGATATGAGGTCAGGTGATCAGGTTGTGGGGGAGGAGATATGAGGTCAGGTGATCAGGTTGTGGGGGAGGAGATATGAGGTCAGGTGATCAGGTTGTGGGGGAGGAGATATGAGGTCAGGTGATCAGGTTGTGGGGGAGAAGATATGAGGTCAGGTGATCAGGTTGTGGGGGAGGAGATAGGAGGTCAGGTGATCAGGTTGTGGGGGAGGAGATATGAGGTCAGGTGATCAGGTTGTGGGGAGGAGATACGAGGTCAGGTGATCAGGTTGGGGGGGGAGATACGAGGTCAGGTGATCAGGTTGTGGGGAGGAGATACGAGGTCAGGTGATCAGGTTGTGGGGGAGGAGATACGAGGTCAGGTGATCAGGTTGTGGGGGAGGAGATACGAGGTCAGGTGATCAGGTTGTGGGGGAGGAGATATGAGGTCAGGTGATCAGGTTGGGGGGGAGGGGGGGTGACTCACCCGGCTGAAGGTACATTTAAACACAGTCTTTTCCAGCTGGATGGAGATCAGACTGGTCATCAGGCTGCTCAGAGTGTCGTAGATCAGAGGAGACAATCCAACCTGAGGAGAAAAGAACAGTCTTACCAAACACCACCTCACACTGCCTCACACTACCCCACACTACCAAACACCACCACACACTACCAAACACCACCTCACACTACCAAACACCACTTCACACTGCCTCACACTACCCCACACTACCAAACACCACCACACACTACCAAACACCACCTCACACTACCAAACACCACCACACACAACCAAACACCACCTCACACTGCCTCACACTACCCCACACTACCCCACACTACCAAACACCACCACACACTACCAAACACCACCTCACACTACCAAACACCACTTCACACTTCCAAACACCACCTCACACTGCCTCACACTACCCCACACTACCAAACACCACCACATACTACCAAACACCACCTCACACCGCCTCACACTACCAAACACCACCACACACTACCAAACACCACCTCACACTGCCTCACACTACCCCACACTACCAAACACCACCACACACTACCAAACACCACCTCACACTACCAAACACCACCTCACACTACCAAACACCACCTCACACTGCCTCACACTAACCCACACTACCAAACACCACCACACACTACCAAACACCACCTCACACTACCAAACACCACCTCACACTGCCTCACACTACCAAACACCACCACACACTACCAAACACCACCTCACACTACCAAACACCACCTCACACTACCAAACATCAACACACACTACCAAACACCACCTCTCACTACCAAACACCACCTCACACTACCAAACACCATCATACACTACCTCACACCACCTCACACTACCAAACACCATCATACACTACCTCACACTACCAAACACCACCTCACACTACCAACCACCTCACCACACTACCAAACACCACACTGCTGCCTCACCCCACTGCACACAACTTCACGCCACCACACACCACACACCACCTCACCTTAAATTCAGCCATGAGCTGCTCCAGCTGGACGATGAGCTGCTGAACCCACGGATCATTCGCTTCATATTCACTGAACTCCTCCTGAAACAGAAAACACTGAATTTCTGCTGCTCCGCCCGTTTTTATTATTAACATTATTATTATTATCATTATTAATATTATTATTATTATTAACATTATTATTATTATTATTATTATTATTATTATTATTATTATCATTATTATTATTATTATTAACATTATTATTAACATTATTATTAACATTATTATTATTAACATTATTATTATTATTATTATTATTAACATTATCATTATTAACATTATTATTATTATTAACATTATTATTTTTAACATTATTATTATTTACATAATAATAATAATTATTATTATTATTATTATGTAAATAATAATAATAATAATAATGTTAATAATAATAATGTTAATATTAATGTAAATAATAATAATTATTATTATTATTATTGTTGTTGTTGTTGTTGTTATTAATATTATTAATATTAATATTAATATTATTATTATTAATAAAATTAAGAATAATTAACTAAGAAGATAAGAATAATAGTGTGCAGTGGTGAGTAGTGTGCAGTGGTGAGTAGTGAGCAGTGGTGAGTAGTGTGCAGTAGTGAGCAGTGGTGAGTAGTGTGCAGTGGTGAGTAGTGTGCAGTGGTGAGTAGTGTGCAGTGGTGAGTAGTGTGCAGTGGTGAGTAGTGTGCAGTGGTGAGTAGTGAGCAGTGGTGAGTAGTGAGCAGTGGTGAGTAGTGTGCAGTGGTGAGTAGTGTGCAGTGGTGAGTAGTGAGCAGTGGTGAGTAGTGTGCAGTGGTGAGTAGTGTGCAGTGGTGAGTAGTGAGCAGTGGTGAGTAGTGAGCAGTGGTGAGTAGTGTGCAGTGGTGAGTAGTGTGCAGTGGTGAGTAGTGAGCAGTGGTGAGTAGTGAGCAGTGGTGAGTAGTGTGCAGTGGTGAGTAGTGAGCAGTTTTTTTTTATATAAATTACATCACCATAGTGCAGAACTGAACTAGTATAATTCCTCCACTATTGTTTTGTAGTGTGAACGGGTAAACAGGATTTATTCCTATAAAGGAATCACAGCTTTTATATGAGTTTATTAATATGCGATTTAAGAGATTTTTTTCATCGAGCCAGATGCTGAGATATTTATATTCACTAACTCGTTCGATGCTGGAGAAGAAATAGTTCTGGAATTTAAAATAATATTTGAAAATCTGGAAATCAGTTCTCTGATCCACTTCCTGTTTACTTCCTGTAAACTCATACCTCCTCAATATTGTGTGACACAGACAGGAAGTTGCTGATCCAGGGCTTCACTTGTGGTTTGATGGCCGTGTTGTTCAGCTCCTGAAGCCCCTCCTAAACATCAACACACACACACACACACACACATACACACACACAACAGGTGTGTTCAGGTACATTTCTGGAGTTTTATCTTGTTTATCTTGGTAACAGAAAACACAGGAGCTCCACTGACTGAATACGACCTAGACAGACGCCAACAGTCAGACGTTCATCGCTATCTCGGTAACACAGGCGCGCCGCGTGTACCCTCCTGTCTCTTAAAGTACACACAGGCACACGCACACGCACACACACACACACGCACACAGTACACAGTAAACACACACACAGTACAAACACATGCAAACACACACGCACGCACACACGCGCACGCACACACCACACACAAACACAAACACACACGCACACAGTACACACAAACACACGCAATCACACGCAAACACACACACACGCACACACGCGCACGCACACACCACACACAAACACACACGCACACAGTACACACACAGTACACACACACAGTACACACAAACACACACGCACGCGCACACACACACACACACACACACACACAAATAAATGCATATTCATACTTTATTTTTCTCCACGCTGTTCTTCAATATTCAGAACCTACTACTACACACAACTTCACACACCCCTACACACACACAACTTCACACACCCCTACAAACACACAACTTCACACACCCCTACAAACACACAACTTCACACACCCCTACAAACACACAACTTCACACACCCCTACAAACACACAACTACACACACCCCTACACACACACACACCTACACACACCCCTACAAACACACAACTACACACACCCCTACACATACACACACAACTTCACACACCCCTACAAACACACAACTACACACACCCCTACACACACACACACCTACACACACCCCTACAAACACACAACTACACATACATACACACACCTACACACACCCCTACAAACACACAACTACACACACATACACACACACCTACACACACCCCTACACACACACACCTACACACACCCCTACAAACACACAACTACACATACATACACACACCTACACACACCCCTACACACACACACCTACACACACCCCTACAAACACACAACTACACATACATACACACACCTACACACACCCCTACACACACACACCTACACACACCCCTACAAACACACAACTACACATACATACACACACCTACACACACCCCTACACACACACACCTACACACACCCCTACAAACACACATACACACACAACTACACACACCCCTACAAACACACAACTACACACACATACACACACCTACACTCACCCCTACACACCCCTACAAACACACAACTACACACACATACACACACAACTACACACACCCCTACACACACACACACACCTACACACACCCCTACACACACACACACCCCTACACACACCCCTACAAACACACAACTACACATACATACACACACCTACACACACCCCTACACACACCCCTACAAACACACAACTACACACACATACACACACAACTACACACACCCCTACACACACACACACACCTACACACACCCCTACACACACACACACCCCTACACACACCCCTACAAACACACAACTACACATACATACACACACCTACACACACCCCTACACACACCCCTACAAACACACAACTACACACACATACACACACAACTACACACACCCCTACACACACACACACACCTACACACACCCCTACACACACACACACACAACTACACACACATACACACACAACTACACACACACCCCTACACACACACACACACCTACACACACCCCTACAAACACACAACTACACATACATACACACCTACACACACCCCTACACACACCCCTACAAACACACAACTACACACACATACACACACAACTACACACACACACCTACACACACCCCTACACACACACCCCTACAAACACACAACTACACACACATACACACACAACTACACACACACCCCTACACACACACACACACCTACACACACCCCTACAAACACACAACTACACATACATACACACCTACACACACCCCTACACACACCCCTACAAACACACAACTACACACACATACACACACAACTACACACACACACCTACACACACCCCTACACACACACAACTACACATACATACACACACCTACACACACCCCTACACACACCCCTACAAACACACAACTACACACACATACACACACAACTACACACACACCCCTACACACACACACACACCTACACACACCCCTACAAACACACAACTACACATACATACACACCTACACACACCCCTACACACACCCCTACAAACACACAACTACACACACATACACACACAACTACACACACACACCTACACACACCCCTACACACACACCCCTACAAACACACAACTACACACACACCTACACACACACCTACACACACCCCTACACACACACCTACACACACACCTACACACACCCCTACAAACACCCCTACAAACACACACCTACACACACCCCTACAAACACACAACTACACACAAATACACACACAACTACACACACACCTACACACACACCTACACACACACCTACAAACACACCTACAAACACACCTACAAACACACAACTACACACACAACTACACACACAACTACACACACAACTACACGCACAACTACACACACACCTACACACACACCTACAAACACACAACTACACACACAACTACACACACACCTACACACACACCTACAAACACACAACTACACACACAACTACACACACAACTACACACACAACTACACACACACCTACACACACACCTACACACACACCTACAAACACACCTACAAACACACCTACAAACACACAACTACACACACAACTACACACACAACTACACACACAACTACACACACAACTACACACACAACTACACACACACACCTACACACACACACATACAGTGATGGTATAGTTACTTTGAAAAAGTAATCCGATTACTGATTACTGATTACTCCTTTAAAAAGTAACTTAGTTACTTTATGGATTACTTGATTTTAAAAGTAACTAAGTTACTTTACAAGTTACTTTATTAGTTACTTTCAGCAGCTGCAGACACCACCTCCCGCCGCCTTAACATAAACATTATAACCAGTTTTACCAATACTGCCTTTATTGGAAAATGCATTTTTTAACAGCAACAATTTATCTCTATTAAGTTTAACTATTTCCTAAAAAAAATAGTTTTTTTTTTATAAAAATAAAAAAAATAACTTAGCATAAATCTTTTTTTTATAAAAAATAAAATATGGTCTTTCTTGATTTTACTAAACATAAATACTTGTTTTTATAAAAAATATATAAAATAAAGAAAGTCTTTCTTGACCTGAAATATTTAACACTGTAAAACTGAACATTGAAGCTGTTGTTCTCTGCAGGGCAGCAAGGAGTGGTTTTATAAAACAGAACCGTGTATATGGTCTAGACCAGGGATCACATATATGCAGACTGACGCTGTCCAATACGGACCCATACCGGACCCAACTACTGAGAAGGATTTAATTCTGACAGTGTTCATTTAAAGCACCGGAACTTTTCTTGTCTTTACGGTATGTGCGCTCTGCGCCACAGTGAACTTCCAATCACGTGTGGTGTAAAATCTTTAAACGCTCTCCTCTGCCAATCAAATTTGTGGCAGACCGCTTCCCTGGCTAGTGAATTGGGACTCGGCCGCAAAAAAAAAAACGAGAACTGGCGGAAACTAAAGACACGCCGAGCGCGAGAGAGAGAGAGACAGGGGAGAAAGCGAGACGCGTGTGATTGGGGAAGAGCGGAGGGGGAATGGGTAAGGGAGCGGTGTGTGTGTGTGTGTGTGTGTGTGTGTGTGGAGGAGATGAGGTGGAGAGAGAGAGAGAGAGAGAGTAACGCACAGTGACTTAAATAAGTAACTTTAATCTGATTACTGGATTGGAAATAGTAACGCGTTAGATTACTCGTTACTGAAAAAAAGGGTCAGATTAGAGTAACGCGTTACTGACATCACACACAACTACACACACACAACTACACACACACACACACAACTACACACACACAACTACACACACACACACACACCTACACAAATGCTGTTATTGTCTCACCTGTAGAAGGTCCTTGAACTTGCTGGAGGTGTTCACCAGGTCAGACAGACAGCTGTCTATCTTTGCCTGAGCGTGCTCTGACCCCGCCCCCTGACTGAACAGCTTGGCACAATCACTCTAAACAAAACAGAAACAGCATGCTGTAA
>NW_026040053.1:980088-987588 GCF_023375975.1 Astyanax mexicanus
TCTTCTGGACTTTTAAGGTGCATTTAATTCCCACGTTCAGCCGATTCCATAGTTTTAAAGTGATACAGTGAGATAAGAACAGTAGCCGTGAACACACACAGCAGAGACCTGGAGAATCCACCAATCTGTGAAAATAATGGTTAGACTAGTGAACTACAGAATGATAGTGAATAGGGGTGTCACGATCTCGATATTTTATCGAAATCGAATCGAAATGAGGTCACGATCTCGAGTATCGAAGTCAAAAAGAGGATCGACGATCCCTCCCGCGCGCGCTACGCAAATGGCGCGGCACCAACACAGCGCATCCTATTCATTTAAATAGAGATAGGCACTGCATGAGCGCAGTCGGCGGGAGTGTGATCACTGTTTTTTATCTGTCCAACGGGGGAGGGGGGGCGGGGGGGTGCGCGCAGGTTTTGTATCTGTATCTGACGGAGGGGTGGGTGCGCGCAGGTGAGAGCGTGTGAACTCGCTGAAATGCGTGTGTCAGTGTGACTTGAGAACACTGACTATAGATCACAGTGAGGTGGATTAAAAATCTTAAACTTATAATTGACTACACCTGTTGCTTTCCATTGAATTAAAAAAACATCTTTCTCTCAGATAAAGTAAACACAAGCGTGTTTCTGACTAAAATAAAAGCTTTTCAGGAGAGATATAAGTTATGTGTAAATATTTATAAGACAATACCCACATCACTTATCTAACCAGCCTGTACTGATTTCTGCCCCCCAATAATGCTTTCAATAACCTCTTGTAACCCCTGGGAGCCAGGGGTTACACTCTAATAGCCTTTAATAGTCTTCAGTAGCCTTTAAAAGACTTACCTGGCGGCCGTGGTGTGTCCACTAAACTCCGTAGTTATAAACATCCTGAGGTTAGCAGCGCGCTAACTGACCTGTTTATAATGTAATCCGAGCAGTGCCTCCGTGTCGGCTGTTCTAACCTGCTGCTGTTAGCTGCTTGGGCTGAAAGATGAACTGTAGTGAGCTGTATTATCCGGTTAGTGGGGTTAAAACCTTTATTTGTTTACAGAAACAGTAAAAACGGACTGGCTGAGCTCTGTAGCCCGTGGCTGGGCTGTACTGAAGTAGTGACTGAGTGAAGAGAGCGGGGCTTGTGCTGCTGCAGCTCCGACTAGTGGTTGGATGAAGAACTGCAGCTTCATGTAAGTGAGCAGTTTCACCAGCCATCCACACACAGCTCTGATAAACTGCTTGTTTTAATAGTGCACACTGTTGCTACCAAAAAAAGTCACTAGATGGCATTACCATATATATCTTAATAAATAATAATAATAATATTTATAATATTTATAATAATAATAATAATAATAATAATAATAATAATAAATATATTATTTAAATTTTATGAGGCATAAAATAATAACAAGAAAAAAAAACAAGAAAATCGAGAATCGAATCGAATCGTGACCCTCAAATCGAAAATGAAATCGAATCGAGGATTTAGAGAATCGTGACACCCCTAATAGTGAACAGGTGGTACCTGAAGTCGGTCTCCAGGACGCTGGTGGCGTGGTTGATCATGGCGCAGATGCAGTCGGAGCTGCCGCTGGTCAGAGCTCGGCTGATGCACTTTTTCACGATGTAAAAGACGTCGTCCACCATGCTGGAGCTCAGCTGCCCCGCCTCCGCCGTGTCCATCGCCACGGCCTGAGCACAAAGCACCAATCACACCACCGTCTCTCAGCCAATCAGCTTCCTCTTTACGCTTTAGGACACTACTGGGTACATCAGCCATTTGCGTGTGTGTGTGTGTAGTGTGTGTGTGTGTGTGTGTGTGTATAGTGTGTGTGTGTATAGTGTGTGTGTGTATAGTGTGTGTGTATAGTGTGTGTGTGTGTATAGTGTGTGTGTATAGTGTGTGTGTATAGTGTGTGTGTATAGTCTGTGTGTATAGTGTGTGTGTGTATAGTGTGTGTGTGTGTGTGTGTGTAGTGTGTGTGTGTAGTGTGTGTAGTGTGTGTGTGTAGTGTGTGTAGTGTGTAGTGTGTGTGTGTGTGTAGTGTGTGTGTGTGTAGTGTGTATAGTGTGTGTAGTGTGTAGTGTGTGTGTGTGTGTGTAGTGTGTGTAGTGTGTGTGTAGTGTGTATAGTGTGTGTGTGTGTGTGTGTGTGTAGTGTGTGTATAGTGTGTGTGTGTGTGTGTGTAGTGTGTGTGTGTGTAGTGTGTATAGTGTGTGTAGTGTGTAGTGTGTGTGTGTGTGTGTAGTGTGTGTAGTGTGTGTGTAGTGTGTATAGTGTGTGTGTGTGTGTGTGTGTGTGTGTAGTGTGTGTATAGTGTGTGTGTGTGTGTGTGTGTAGTGTGTATAGTGTGTGTAGTGTGTGTGTGTGTGTGTCTATAGTGTGTGTATAGTGTGTGTGTGTATAGTGTGTATAGTGTGTGTATAGTGTGTGTATAGTGTGTGTATAGTGTGTGTGTGTGTGTGTGTGTGTATAGTGTGTGTATAGTGTGTGTGTGTGTGTAGTGTGTGTATAGTGTGTGTGTGTGTATAGTGTGTGTATAGTGTGTGTGTGTGTGTGTGTGTATAGTGTGTATAGTGTGTGTGTGTGTGTGTGTGTATAGTGTGTGTATAGTGTGTGTGTGTGTGTGTGTGTGTGTGTGTGTGTGTATAGTGTGTGTGTGTGTGTGTGTATAGTGTGTGTGTGTGTGTATAGTGTGTGTGTGTGTATAGTGTGTGTATAGTGTGTGTGTGTGTAGTGTGTGTATAGTGTGTGTGTGTGTATAGTGTGTGTATAGTGTGTGTGTGTGTAGTGTGTGTATAGTGTGTATAGTGTGTGTGTGTGTGTGTGTGTATAGTGTGTGTATAGTGTGTGTGTGTGTGTGTGTGTGTATAGTGTGTGTATAGTGTGTGTGTGTGTGTGTGTGTGTGTGTGTATAGTGTGTGTATAGTGTGTGTGTGTGTGTGTGTGTATAGTGTGTGTATAGTGTGTGTGTGTGTGTGTGTGTATAGTGTGTGTATAGTGTGTGTGTGTGTGTGTGTGTGTATAGTGTGTGTATAGTGTGTGTGTGTGTGTGTGTGTGTGTGTGTATAGTGTGTGTATAGTGTGTGTGTGTGTGTGTGTGTGTATAGTGTGTGTATAGTGTGTGTGTGTGTGTGTGTGTGTGTGTATAGTGTGTGTGTGTGTGTGTGTGTGTATAGTGTGTGTGTGTGTGTATAGTGTGTATGGTGTGTGTGTGTATAGTGTGTGTATAGTGTGTGTGTGTGTGTGTGTGTGTATAGTGTGTGTATAGTGTGTGTGTGTGTGTGTGTGTGTGTGTGTATAGTGTGTGTATAGTGTGTGTGTGTGTATAGTGTGTGTGTGTGTGTATAGTGTGTATGGTGTGTGTGTGTATAGTGTGTGTATAGTGTGTGTGTGTGTGTGTGTGTGTATAGTGTGTGTATAGTGTGTGTATAGTGTGTGTGTGTGTGTGTGTGTGTGTATAGTGTGTGTGTGTGTATAGTGTGTGTATGTGTGTATAGTGTGTATGGTGTGTGTGTGTATAGTGTGTGTATAGTGTGTGTGTGTGTGTGTGTGTGTGTATAGTGTGTGTATAGTGTGTGTGTGTGTGTGTGTGTGTATAGTGTGTGTATAGTGTGTGTGTGTGTATAGTGTGTGTGTGTGTGTATAGTGTGTATGGTGTGTGTGTGTATAGTGTGTGTATAGTGTGTGTATAGTGTGTGTGTGTGTGTGTGTAGTGTGTGTATAGTGTGTGTGTGTGTGTGTGTATAGTGTGTATAGTGTGTGTGTGTGTATTCTGTGTATAGTGTGTGTATAGTGTGTGTATAGTGTGTGTATAGTGTGTGTGTGTGTGTGTGTGTATAGTGTGTGTATAGTGTGTGTGTGTGTGTATAGTGTGTGTATAGTGTGTGTATAGTGTGTGTATAGTGTGTGTATAGTGTGTGTATAGTGTGTGTGTGTGTGTGTGTGTATAGTGTGTGTATAGTGTGTGTGTGTGTGTATTCTGTGTATAGTGTGTGTATAGTGTGTGTATAGTGTGTGTATAGTGTGTGTGTGTGTGTGTGTGTGTGTGTGTGTATAGTGTGTGTGTGTGTGTGTGTGTATAGTGTGTGTATAGTGTGTGTGTGTGTGTGTGTAGTGTGTGTATAGTGTGTGTGTGTGTGTGTGTATAGTGTGTATAGTGTGTGTGTGTGTATTCTGTGTATAGTGTGTGTATAGTGTGTGTATAGTGTGTGTATAGTGTGTGTGTGTGTGTGTGTGTATAGTGTGTGTATAGTGTGTGTGTGTGTGTATAGTGTGTGTATAGTGTGTGTATAGTGTGTGTATAGTGTGTGTATAGTGTGTGTATAGTGTGTGTGTGTGTGTGTGTGTATAGTGTGTGTATAGTGTGTGTATAGTGTGTGTGTGTGTGTATTCTGTGTATAGTGTGTGTATAGTGTGTGTATAGTGTGTGTATAGTGTGTGTGTGTGTGTGTGTGTGTGTGTGTGTATAGTGTGTGTGTGTGTGTGTGTGTATAGTGTGTGTATAGTGTGTGTGGTACCTTGTTGACGGTCTCTCTCATGTAATACTCCTCCATGGGGATGTAGAAGCCGATCAGTTCCTGCATGGTTCTGCTGAGCTGACAGTCCTTCAGCAGCTGATCCAGAACCTGCTGATGCTCTACAACACACCATCACTACACCATCACTACACCATCACTACACCATCACTACACAATCACTACACCATCACTACACTACACCATCACTACCTCATCACTACACCATCACTACACCATCACACCACTACACCATCACTACACCATCACACCACTACACCATCACTACACCATCACTACACCATCACTACACCATCACACCACTACACCATCACTACACAATCACTACACCATCACTACACTACACCATCACTACCTCATCACTACACCATCACTACACCATCACACCACTACACCATCACTACACCATCACACCACTACACCATCACTACACTACACCATCACTACCTCATCACTACACCATCACTACACCATCACTACACCATCACACCACTACACCATCACACCAATACACCATCACTACACCATCACACCACTACACCATCACTACCCCATCACTACACCATCACACCACTACACCATCACTACCCCATCACTACACCATCACTACACTATCACTACACCATCACACCACTACACCATCACTACCCCATCACACCACTACACCATCACTACCCCATCACTACACCATCACTACACCATCACACCACTACACCATCACTACCTCATCACTACACCATCACTACACCATCACTACACCATCACACCACTACACCATCACTACACCATCACTTCACCATCACACCACTACACCATCACATCACACCATCACTACCTCATCACTACACCATCGCTACACCATCACATCACTACACCATCACTACACCATCACACCACTACACCATCACATCACTACACCATCACTACACCATCACTACACTACACCATCACATCACTACACCATCACTACACCATCACTACACTACACCATCACATCACTACACCATCACTACCCCATCACACCACTACACCATCACTACACCATCACACCACTACACCATCACTACCCCATCACACCACTACACCATCACTACCCCATCACACCACTACACCATCACTACACCATCACACCACTACACCATCACTACACCATCACACCACTACACCATCACTACCCCATCACACCACTACACCATCACTACACCATCACACCACTACACCATCACTACACCATCACACCACTACACCATCACATCACACCACTACACCATCACATCACTACACCATCACTACACTACACCATCACATCACTACACCATCACTACCCCATCACACCACTACACCATCACTACACCATCACACCACTACACCATCACTACCCCATCACACCACTACACCATCACTACCCCATCACACCACTACACCATCACTACACCATCACACCACTACACCATCACTACCCCATCACACCACTACACCATCACTACACCATCACACCACTACACCATCACTACACCATCACACCACTACACCATCACATCACACCACTACACCATCACATCACTACAGCACCAACCCTCCTTATCCCCGGATCATTTTACCAAAAAACAGTAAGCTATAATAGTGAACTGAAATAGTGTACTGCTCCCGGGTATTAAACCCATGCCCTCACCAGTAATCACCACTAACTCTATACAGCTCTACTGTAAACTGAAAGTGAATGTATGATGATAATCCGTTACCCTGGATCACTGAATCGGCTGCTGTCGCGTCTCCAACCTCAAAATCAGCCGTAATTCTTCTCCTCAGAAACCTCAAATACAGCTCAGCTCTGGAGTTCATCAGCGTGACCTCGCACAACACCGGGTCCAGCTCTCTATAAACACACAGTCATCACACTGTTATCATCACACGGTTACCAACTGTTATCATCACACAGTCATCACACTGTTATCATCACACGGTCACCAACTGTTATCATCACACAGTCATCACACTGTTATCATCACACGGTTACCAACTGTTATCATCACACTGTTATCATCACACGGTCACCAACTGTTATCATCACACAGTCATCACACTGTGATCATCACACGGTTACCAACTGTAATCATCACACAGTTATCACACTGTTATCATCACACGATTACCAACTGTTATCATTACACAGTCATCACACTGTTATCATCACACGGTTACCAACTGTTATCATCACACTGTTATCATCACACGGTTACCAACTGTTATCATTACACAGTCATCACACTGTTATCATCACACAGCCATTACACAGTTACCAGTCATCATGCAGTACCAGTCATCACGCAGTTACCAGTCATCACGCAGTTACCAGTCAACAGACAGTTACCAGTCAACAGACAGTTACCAGTCATCACAGAGTTACCAGTCATCATGCAGTACCAGTCATCACGCAGTTACCAGTCATCATGCAGTTACCAGTCATCACGCAGCTACCAGTCATCACGCAGCTACCAGTCATCACACAGTTACCAGTCATCACAAAGTCATCCTGCAGTACAGGGCTGCAGTGTATGCTGTATGTAGGGGGTGATTAAGTTACTCCAGTATGATGTTCACTGTACCTCGGTTCGATCTTTTCAGCAGGAACTCCTCTCATCATACTGCTCTGTACCACCTGAAACTGTAAACACACCTGCATCAGTCACATGACCAAACACACAACACACACACTAAACACACACACTAAACACACACACTAAACACACACACTAAACACACACACACACTAAAAACACACACTAAACACACACACACTAAACACACACACACTAAACACTAAACACACACACTAAACACACACACACTCTCTCACCTTGTTGTGATAGTCTCTCTGCTGAATGAATTTATCCACCACTCTCTGGGCTTGTTTATCACACTCGCTCTGCAGGTGTGTGATGAGCGTGTAAAGCCGACCCGGACCGTAATACGTCTC